>NC_057802.1:350329584-350496673 GCF_018294505.1 Triticum aestivum | reverse complement strand
AGGGGTGGTTGAACAGTAGCCGGTGGAGTAGCGCGCGGTGGAGGCTGGATGAACAGGAGCCCGTGGAGGCTGGAGGAGGTCGACGGTAGCCCGTGGAAGCTGGAGGAGGTCGATGGTGGAGATGAACAGTATCCCGTGGAGTCCCGTTTTGTGGTACGCCACACCCCTCCCGATGAACAGGACCCCCGTTTCGACCGTAGGAGGTCTGTTTCATCCGTTTTGCGGTACGCCACACCCCTCCCGATCAACAGGACCCCCGTTTCGACCGTAGGAGGTCCGTTTCGTCCGTTTTGCGGTACGCCACACCCCTCCCGATCAACAGGACCCCCGTTTCGACTGTAGGAGGTCCGTTTCCTCTGTTTTGTGGTACGCCAGACCCCTCCCGATCAACAGGACCCTGTTCCGAATGTAGGAGGTCCGTTTCCTCCGTTGTGCGGTACGCTAGGCCTCGTTTCCATCGCCTGTTCCGTCCAAGCCCTCCCGATGAACACGGCCACGCATTCCGTTCCGACCCAGCCGGTTGGCTCCCACCCGTTCCGTTGCCTCCCGATGAACACGACACATTCAGTTGCCTCCCCATGAACATGACGCATTCCGTTGCCTCCCCATGAACACGACGACGACGCTGTTTCTCCGTTCCGACCCAGCCATGTACACGAGCCCTGGCTGTACGTATGCGCGAGTACGCGTTCGAGACCCCGCCCATATGTACACATACGTGGCCATATTTTCTTTCTTGCACCCTGGCCGCTGTACGTACGTGTGCATGCTACGTGCACGCCTCTACTACGACACGTACGCGCCTCTACTATGACACGTGCGCGCCTCTACATCCACCAGTATATATGTACGTACACGTTCGCGACCAGAATGACAACGCTATGTACGCTTCGACCAGGTGGGTCCCAACTGTCAGGCACTTCCTTGCCTGCGAAGATGTAGCTGGTGGGTCCCAGCTGTCAGGGGGCGAATCTTTTTTTTTGCCCGGACGCACTTCCTTGCGTGCGAAGATGTAGCTGGTGGGTCCCAGCAGTCAGGGGGAAACGTTTTTTTTTACAAAATACAGTGGCCCGTCCGGTGGGTCCCAGCTGTCAGGTGGAGGAATCATTATTTTTCGCGTAATAAGGAGGCACTTCCTTGCTGCGGCCGTGGACCCAGCTGTCAGCCTCTCCACGTAGCATCCACATCCGATGGAAGTCGTTCCTTGACCACGTTAACCACGCCGCGCCGAGAGCACTAGGGCGGTGGACGACGGTGAGGCCTAGGAAGGGGACGGCGGGGAGCCGGGGAAGACGCGGCAGTGGAAGCCTGCGCAGAGAGGAGTACGAGGGTTCACTGGTTCGGCTGCGGTGTGAGGCTGCCGTCGCCGCAGGGCCTGGCCAGCGGTGGGAATAGTAGGGGGCGGTGAGGCCTCCGCGGCAGCACAACCGGCCACGGGAGGCAGGAGCATGCGGCACGACCGGCGCTGCTTTGGGCGTCTGGAGCAAGAAGACCAGAGGTTGAAGAAGCACTACGACCGTTGGATGGACATCGTACGGTCACTGGAGCTAGAATCGTTCATATTGACTAAAGTTAACAAAGGCCCCCGTCCCAGTCAACTTAGTAGGCCCACAAGTCTGCCTCCCACCATGGTGGGTCCCAGCTAGCAGGGGGAGTATTCATTTTTTTTGTGCGTAATAAGGAGGCACTTCCGGTGGGTCCGAGCTGACAGGGGGAACGTTTTTTTCGCGAAATACGCTGGCCCGTCCGGTGGGTCCCAGTAGTCAGGGGGGAAACGTTTTTTTCATGAAATAAGGTGGCCCGTCCGGTGGGTCCCTGCTGTCAGGTGGAGGAATAATTATTTTGCGCGTAATAAGGAGGCACTTCCTTGCGGCCGCCTGGACCCAGCTGTCAGCCTCTCCACGTACAGTACTCTTCCGATGGAAGTCGATCGTTGACCACGTTGACCACGCCGCGCCGAGAGCACCAGGGCGGTGGTCTGGACGACGGCGAGGCCTAGGAAGGGGACGACGCGGAGCCGGGGAAGACGCAGCAGTGGAAGCCCACGCGGAGAGGAGTACAAGGGTTCACTGGTTCGGCTGCGGTGTGAGGCTGCCGTCGCCGCAGAATAACAGGGGGTGTGGGTGAGTAGAGGGATGGCCTGTCCAGCAGTGGGAGTAGTACGGGGCGGTGAGGCCTCCGCGGCATCACAGCCGGCCACGGGAGGCAGGAGCACGTGACACGACCGACGCTGCTTTGGGCGGCTGGAGCAAGAAGACCAGAGGTTGAAGAAGCACTACGGCCGTTGGATGGACATCGTACGATCACTACAGCTAGAATCGTTTATATTGACTAAGTTGACAAAGCCCTTGGTACGCGTCAACTTAGTAGGCCCACAGCTCGGATTTGGCAGAGAACATATAACCCATTTGCGATTTGTAAGAATGTACATCCCATTTTTTAATTCTAATGGAATTTACTACAGCCCATTTATAGTTTGTTAAAAGTACAGCCCAACTTCTAGCTAGGACAACGATTAATAATTTCAAACAACCGCTCAAAATAGAATTAAAAAAATTCTCACATTTTGATGGGATCCGAAATATTTTTATCCGAAATTTCTAGTCAGGTTAAATTTAATTTCAAAATAAAGTTGTATTACGTTAAAATCCAACGAAATATTGCGCGCGCAACAAGTAATGAAATTAAAAATTTCAAATTCCAAAAAAAAATATTTTTCAAACTAATTACTGTTTGGTGCATAGTAACTGTCCAGTTATTATAATTACATCCCATTTATTATTTCTTAAAGTCCATTTTCTTGTTAAGCCTAATGCATACCTCCTAGGAAAGTTTGCAGCCCAGCGGGGCGGAGAATAACAAGTTGACCCAGATATTGTGTACAACTGTCGGCCCAGTTGCATTGCTGATGTTGGAAAAAAGGCCTGTGTAGTACAGTATAACCTAACATGGTTACTCAGCCCACATTCAGCGATGCCGGAAAGGCCCAAACAAGGCTTCTATACAACTTTTTGAAGTCACTGAGCTCAATTAATAACTTAAGAAAAAAGTTAGATTACAGTGGAACCTAATTAAAAGCTGTCATGAGCAAATAAATAATTCAACGGGTCCCACTTGTGCGTGTGCGTGTGTGTGTGTGTGTGTGTGAGAGAGAGACCCATCGGTCGATGCTCGTAAATACATCTTTCAGCCATATGCATTGCTGATGCTCAGTAAAAACTTATATAGTTGACACAATCATATAGAACATCATAGCACACTGAACTTGCATACACAAAATTTCACGCAGGCGGCACAATCAGGATGGAAGCAGTGGATCGCTACGGGAAGGGCTATGTTGAAACCAACGAAGTCGTACATAACGGTTCATCGTCTTTATCAATGACGGGGAAATACCTTGAATGTTGTACAAAGAAAACAGACAGACAACACAATAAGTTCTGCTAGCACATTAAGTTGACGTACAGCCCTTTTTAAAAAAAGTTCAGGTACAAAATTAGAACAGGTCACAATCAAATGTACTGGCATATCAGTGGTTCACACCCATAGCTCGGATTTAACTAGTATCTGACAAGATTCGGTTGTTACCTCAAATTAGAGCACATCCAGGCAGCCAGCCCTGCCTCTTCTCCCAAAGAAGCAGTGGCCTCCACCGCGCGATGGAGTAGGCCCTGTGCCATCCATCGTTCCGAGCAACACGGGGAAAGTCTGACGTTGACTCCTGTAATGGACGTCGTCAACAGACCCTGGCACCAGCGGCGGCGGCAGGACTTCGATTGATGGATTGACCACTTCTTCGACATGCACGAACACTCGATACAGGTACATCCCTAACGTGGTCCGCGGCGGCCTTGGTGGCGACGAATAGTACAATCCCGGTTCCTGCACCGGTATCTCAACACCAATCACCTTCGGTATGGTGGACGGCTTCTTCATCCATGCCATAACCGTCAGAGCCCAGCTGTCTGGAGGAACAAACATACTTACGAGCTCACCTCCAAGGTCGTTGATAAGCTCGTTCATGGACTCGCTGTTCCAAGCACGTCGAGGCATGCCATGGAAGGTAAGCTTTGTTAAAAACTCAAGCTCAGAGGGCACCGAGCCCCATCCTGGGTGCCACCGATCAAAGCTCACCAGCGCGCCATCGCAGAACAAACGCCGGGAAGATTCGAACACACGACTGCAGTCGAAAGTTGTCCGGAACACTGAGCTCAAATTATATAACTTGAAAAAAGGAGATATACTCTGAACACTAGAGAATGGTGATGCCCTCATTTAGCCCACCAGTAGTTCGAGACAATAAACAGTTCGAAACAACGATATATACAACATTCAAACACTGACTAGTGACTACTACGGACATAAACAACAAGACATGATAGTTCATAAGAAGTCTTGCTACACCACCAAAACACACCCATCTGCAGCGCTCAGACTCTCGTGATCCAGACGAGAATGACATTCTAAACAGAAGCAACTATTACATAGTAAGAGTGACATAGACGAGGATGACCAAATGACAAGGAATATGCATAACAAAAGAAAGAACTACCCATCCAGAACGAGCAGCAAAGACAACAAAGTCATTCGAAGAGATGATCCAACACCATCATAATTTGCAGCCCCGCTTCAGCGACTAGTGATCCGGAGACACCAGTACTCCACCCTTTCGATGCAACAGCCCAATTACCTATCAACCTGAAGGCTTGAACCACATCACTGCCTGTCATAATTGAGGCACCCAAGGATCAAAGTTAATCCGGATGCCTTTGTCTTTCTCACCTTCTTTTGGCTGCAGGCTGTATCGTTGACAATCAGGGGAGTTTGCTCCCGAACTCCTAGGGCTCTCCGTGTAGACACAGTTTTCCATAGCAAACAGAGCCTCTCTGCCATCAAGGTCCTTGCCAACGGTGATCTCCTGGTTAATCAGATAATTGAGTCCGAGAAACAGAGAGTGTGAACCAAGGCTGTTTACCCGCCTCCGACTAAAATATCCTAAAGGCCCCAACAAGCTGGTATCCTGCTCATAGACGTAACATCCACTGTCCAGATACTCATGTATTACACGGTGATTGTATGCAGTGGGGTTTTTGCAATATAACTTTTCCAGCTCATGTGTCCGAATGATCATCAGTCTTTTGCCGTCGTCTGATCGAGCGAGGAACCAGTTGTGCTTCCCTGTTTTTGGCAAAGGTGGTGTAATTACAAAGGGCAGTAACTGTAGGGACACTGCATCATATCAAAAAGGACAGGCATTGTTAATGTAAGATCATCATTGTTCAGAGTATGAGTAGGATAATGCAAGAAACATCATTGATATGTCCCTGTTGGAATTGGGAGGAAAATACAGGGAAATGTATACTGGGTTCGAAAATGTAGAAGTGCCATGCATGGTTATACTCATGTTATCTCGCAATCGATTCTTCACAGGAAACTACCATGTCATGCATGTTATGTACTCCCTCCGTTCCCAAATATTTGTCTTTCTAGGCATTTCAAATAGACACAACATACGGATGTATGTAGACATATTTTAGAGTGTAGATTCACTCATTTTGCTCCGTATGTAGTCACTTGTTAAAATCTCTAGAAAGACAAATATTTGGGAACAGAGGGAGTAATCATGTTCTGTCCTCACAAACAAATTCTTCAAGGTAACTAACAGACCATGCATTGTTATATACTCGTGTTCTGTGGGCAAATTTTTTGTGAGGATATTATTCTAGCCATTGATTGCTGAAGGGCGAATATAGGTATGTACACATGGTAAGCATTGCAGGATTTCACTACTTCCAAATATAGAGTTCTCCATAGGCACATTTACTTCCCTAATGTATGGTTAGATGAAACCAACAGTGTGGTGCATGTTTCTACATCATGAAAATGAGGAAACTAACATGGCCATTGATACACACTCATATTTAGTAGTAGTATATAGATTACTGTAAAATAAGGATAATATCCATATATTCCTAACTGTTTGATTATTCAGGGTACAAATTGGCTGTAATGACATGGTCACAATCGCATGAATTAACTCATCCAAATATAGATGATTTACGGCGTCTCTAATACATTGCCATAGTTCTACTCAAATTCTGCTCAAACAGGGATATGCCAATCATCACAAAAAGTTCAAACAGTGTCATGGCGTCATCATTAACATGAGACAGAAACAACTTACACGCGCCGTCCCAGCAATACGTGGTGCCATCTGCTTTGTCGATCGCGTAGATGATGCCATTGTGTTCAATAGCATCACAGAAGTGTGTATCAGCTTTGACGATGATCCACTGCGAGCCGAGTTGTCTCCAGCTAAAGAAGGCACCGGCGTAAAGATAGGCGAGTCCGCGGTCGAACAAGGCAATTAGCTTGAAGTCTGCATAATTCGCATGTCGTGTGGGCACTTGGCAGATTACAATCTTCTGCAAAACAAGGTCCGTCCAACTGACGTAGTAATCTAGATGACTTGGACCGTGATGGTAATACTCTATATAATCCAACGGAGGAAGGATAATCTCATGGGAGGTCTGGAAGTTCACGAGCACCAACTTTTTACCGTCTTCTCTGAAGGCAGCCATCCAGTGGGAGTTCATGCCGACCCAGTACATACCTGCCAAGAAGTTTCGGGCGATGGTGATCGGATCGATGTCGAGGGAAATGATGTACAACGACCCACTACATACCTGCAAAGAAGTTTCGGCTAATGGAGATCGGATTGAAGTCGAGGGGCATCATGCACGCCTCCGTATCATGGTGAGCCAATCTCGCAAGACCAGATAGCAGTAAGCAGGGTGTCTTGAAAAGCTTAGGCCTCGCTTCGACGATGGCCGTGTGCATGTCCCTCGAGCATGCAGCCAGCCGCAGGGCGCTCAACATATCCATACACGAACAACAGAGGTCGAGGATGTCACTGGGGAGATTGCTCCAATCGCGGCTCATATGGATGCTGCGCGGTTCGCGTTCGGCCATGGTGGAGTTTGGAAGGGGGCTTGATTTACGGGGGAGAAGGATGTCGGTGCTGGAGCGGCTAGCGAGGGAATAGTAGTACTGGGGGAGGTGAGTGAGGCGACGGTACACGGGGGCACAGTGAGATGGAGACGGAGACGGAGAACGAGATGGAGATGGAGTGGTGCTATGGGAGCGGAGAGGGAGACGAGGCGAGACGCCAGTGCTGTACAGCGGCGGTGACAGACTGCACAGTGCACAGGGTGAGGCTGACTTTGGTAACCCGAACACGCTGCCTGGACTAGTGTCAGGCAGGGTGTTGTCACTTCACTGTGAGGACCGGAAGAATAGTATTTTGACCATCAAGTGTACCACAGTTGTACTACTACTACTACTACTAGTAGTAGTAGGAACATGAGTACTCCAGTATTGTATAGCGGAAATAGGTCTCCCGTGCTAGCATGCCTGTTCACTTCATCGTTCAGGTATCATCCATATTGCGAGCAGAACCAAATTCTCGTGCATGCCCAATCAACACCCTGCCGCGATGCATGCAGTGGTCGTTCTGGTGCATCAAGGATGGCATGCAGATCGTTCCACACTTGAGAAGAGGAAAAATGGAAAGGTAGAACGCGGCAGCAGAGGAAGAGAACGCTGGCTAACGAGGCTGGGAGGGGATCGAGCAGGAAGTTAATGCTCCATGCCTAAAGGTTTTGGGAAAACCTGATTTTCATAAGGTGACTTATACTCACCTAAACGGAGGGAGTATTCCTTAACCAGAGAATGTTGTGTCTCCCACTCACGCGCTCAAACAAAAACTACGACACCTTTTTTATCCGTTTGCATAGGTCCCACCTATCAGGAAGGATGGTCACGTACACGAATAGGTACGACTCATCAGTCTACCCGCATAACCTTTTCGTTTAGTCTACCTAGCCGTCTAATCAACTGCCTGCACGCCACTTCTCCCATTTACTTCTCCATCAGGAACCGATTCTCCTCGGCTGCTTCACCTCCCCTTCGTCTTCATTTGCATCCAAACCCCACTGCGTTCACATTGTTTTAAACTCTTTAAATAATCATCTACTACTTCAGTTAGACTAGCCATCTAATCCTAATTCTCCAAACCATAGCCCTCCGTTCAGCGGTTCCAAATGGCGAAAGAGATCGAGATGCAAGTTTTTAGCGTCCAACATGTCCTCGTCGAAGGCTCGATGCGCATAGTTGCCACCGTCACCGTCCACCCAAGGGTTGTTCGGCAGTGGATCAACAATGTATCCAACTCCCTCGAAAAGGTAGAGACGAGGGTCATCGGTCTCGACGCAGAGTAGATGGAGCGTGCCCCTGGGAAGATCCAGCGCGCCGCCGTCCTTCAGCTATGCCTCGAAGATGATGTTTTGGTGTACCACATCATACACTCGCCCTCCATACCAGGTGAGCTTCATGATTTCTTGTCTCGCGAGGACGTATACTTCTGTGGGGCAGCCATCGAAGGGGACAAACAGAAGCTAGAGCCGTACAACCTTGATTTGAAAAGCATCGCTGACCTACAAACCAGAATCAAAATTCCTGTAGAAGATTGTGATAAATAGACACCATCCCTATTCGACATAGCAAATTTTGTGCTCGGTACAAATCTTCAGAAGGGTGACGAGACGGTGGCATTAAGGTCGTCTGGATGGGAGAATTATCCCTTGACGTACGAGCGGATAAAATATGCTGCCCTCGATGCCCGTGTGAGTTTCGAGATAGCTTCAAGGTCCAAAGAGCTTGTTGCGAAGCCGTCTCCCACAGAGAATGAGAACAAGAAGAAGAAGAAGAAGAAGAAGAAGAGGATGCACCAACAGGAGGGCATTATGGATGGATGAACTATTTCCTCTCTTGTAAAAAAATTATTCCCTCTGGGTGTATATTGATATAGATGGACTATTTCGAAGGTGTGCATGTCTTTGGAACAGAGTAGTAGCGTGGGTCCGCTTGACTATAAGGAACTATTTATCCGCATATATAGCTTTCTCTGCTACTCCTTCCAGTGATCGGTATGCAGTGCATGTGTCCGTAGACATGACAGCTTGTCCATGGAAGTTCAACTACGGCGACCATCATGTTTCATCTCGCGATTCCCGCGACGCCTCTCCAACCCACGGCACCACGCCCCCGACGTGCACCTCACCCCTCTCGGCCGCACCGCCCCTCTACCTTTGTGTGCATGACATGTGGGCCACCTAAAATGCGGCGAGCATCAAGTTTCTACCACAGCCACCCGCGATTCCCACGACGCCGCTCGAACCCATGAAACCACACGTCCCCCGACCTGCGGCTCACCCCTCTTGGCCCCACTGCCCCTCTGCCTACGGGAGCATTACAGGTGGACCAGTCACCTATCGGGTCCACATGTTATTGACTCAAAGGTAGGTGTAGTAAGGCGCTGAAGCTCAGTCCCGACGGCCCTGAGAGGGAAATGTAACTCCTGCGCCAGGGCTTGTGGTGCTCCCGCAGCACGAACTCGTGCCAAACTCAAGATTTGTTTCTTTACTATACATGCACGCAACGATTTAATGGACATTGTAATCTCAACATGTGATGGGGAGCTCTAAATTTGAATTTGAAACTTATAAAACAAAAAGATTCAAAACAAATAAACTGGGAGAGAGGGAGTATATCGTAGGATGTGTCCCATACAAAATAAGTCCCCTGGTTTGTCACCGCGAAGATGAGGTTAGAAAGGAGTACAACGTCTTCCTACTCGTACGGCAACAAATCGGCCGCAGACAGCATGGTCCGCCTTTGACCGCCATGTGCAAGGTTCGTGCTATCTTATTCAATCTCACCGTGGTTCCATCGTACCAATTCATGCGGTGGCCCGTTGCATGGCTGATCCCAATGTTGGACAAAGGTTCTACGGGAACGGTGTCACTGTTGTAAATGTTGTGCAAATTGATGTTGGTACCCTCCCGTACATATGCAAGCTAATCTCCACTCGCACCGAGCCTAACCTGTGAAACAGTGGGCAGGGGGAGAATTAGGAAATGGACACGGAAGTAGTCTTTAGAATGCATTTACTACGTGATCAAACTCATCTTACCTACTCATCGGAGGAAATCCGAGTGCCCCTCAACGTCGGCATCTCAAGGGGCGTCAACTTGCAACTACGGCCACGCCGCGCTGGAGAGACCCCCAAGGAAACATCCTCGTGCGTTCCACGGAACATCAAGATGCATTTGTATGAGTAGTTTATCTTGTGAGAGAAAAGGATGAACGAGGGAAGGCCTCTAGAGATAGAGATGGACACTACTACTACCAATGTGCTGGCCCGTGCGTTGCAATGGATCCAAAGTAGTAGAATAATACTTGTTCACGTGCTTGAAATATAAACACTCTAGTTTTGATATACATGTGTCAGCAGACATGACAGCTTGTCCATGGAAGTTGAACCACGACGACCATCACGTTTCTTGTTTCTACCACTGCCACACCCACACGCGATTCCCACGACGCCGCTCCAACCCACGGCACGACGTCCCCCGACGTGGACATGGATCCTCTGACGTGGCTATCACTGCCTTGCCCTGCCTTTACTTCGCTGACAGGTGGGACCCACGCTTATGGGTCCCACATGTTAGTGACAAAATGGTAGGATTGTTCGCGTCAGGGGATCCTCATCCCCCCGACGTGCCCCTCATCCCTCTCGGCCCCACCGCTCCTCTGCCTTTGTGTGCATGACATGCGGGCCAGCTGAACTGCGGCGACCATCAACTTTCTACCACAGGCACACCCGATTGGACGCGGTTTGCCTGCTCCGCTGCTGTGCTCCGATCCGTACTCCCGCGCCATCGAATTTTCATCCAGCGGCTGTGACACATTTCGTCCCGGGCATCAATCCTCAGCTGGAGTACTTATGTACTACAGGTAGTACCCGCCGGTGTGGCCATCTACGCCTCGTAACGCCCCGACGCCCAGCTATGGCACCCTCGCCACGGCCACGCCACCACCGGCCGGTTCATCTCGAACGAGTGAGTCGCGAACCACGCCACCACCATGAGAATGACATGTGGGCCAGCCGCATTTAAGGTCCACATGTCATTGACTCATAGGCCGGGCACTAAGCCACTGAAGTTCGGTCCCGTGGGCCCCGAGAGGGAAATGTAACTCCTGCGGCAGGCCTTGTGGTGCTCCCGCAGTACGAGCTCGTGCCAAAACTGGAATTTGTTTCTTACTACTACCAACTAGTACTAGTAAGGTACACGTGCATTGCACGCATGAGATTCTGGTGGTTTGTGCATTATGCTTCTACATGTGGAGCTTTCTGGATTCTAACATCTGGCAAAATCTGGTGGAATGTAGGGTTAGGCAAGTTTGATTAACTTAGGTGAGTGTTTGGTTCAAGCCACACCTTAGGCAAGCCACACTAAGGCCCCACATGACATACACACAAAAAATGTGGCAAGATTCCCTTAGGCTTGCCAACTTGTGGCTCTCATATTTAAGAACTAATAACTTTGCCTAAGCTTAGTTGTGGCAAAGTTAGTCATGAATTAAGTTCAACCACTGAATCTTCTAGATTATACATGTGGCAGAATCTGGTGGATGATATCCAACGGCCAGTAGTGCTCGGATTTGCCATCTTTGTACCGTCGGATTGGCTTCATCCAACGACCAACTTTCAAAGTTTTTCACACACTATATAGGGGGTATAGATATAGATGTGCCGGTCTGTTGCAATGGATCCAAAGTATATCTATTTAGTGGAGTGCACTCTAAACACATTATCTATTTATTTTTCTCTAACCTTCCGTAGCCATGCAACCAAGCCACATAAGCTTCATGGGTGCCCCCACATCATATTATTCATACTACGTTGATTGAAAAAAAGATAAATCACCCAAAACAAGATCTTCCCGTTTTTTGTTCCTGCGATGTTGTGCCATGCACGTACCTACTAGTTGTATAGTGGTAGTACTAGTAATATAGTATTAGGAGTACAAACTTGGTACTAGTAGGAGTAGTACTAGTACGGAATGCTCCTACTCTATCAAGGAGCCCCGTCTGACACCAAATTTCTTGGCTTCCGTGCTACAGCTAGATCTTCCCCTCGTTTCTGTTTTCCAACCCGGCGGCGGGCGGGGTGTCGGTTTGCTCAACGGCGGTCCCACATGAAAGTGAAAATGCTAGGCAACACGCCTTCCCTAAGCTATGTGTCGTGCCGGATGGGCCGTGTTGTACTCCCGATTCCCGGGCGTGTGGGGGTGCGACGCGAACGTGGCAGGCCTTTTCCTTTTACCAGCAATGTGCCCGTGCATTGCGACGGATCCAAAGTAGTAGAATAGTAGTATTTGTTCACAAACTTGAAAGAAATCACTATTGTTTTGATATACTCCTAATATATTACTCCCTCCGTACCTAAATATTTGTCTTTTTTGAGATTTCAAATGGACTATCACATACGGATTATATAGACATATTCTAGTGTTTCTAGCAAGATGCCCGCGCGTTGCACGAAGTTGATGGAAAAGGTAAGCACAACTTATAAATTGACGGATGGAGTACTAGTTACAGTGATGCATATAATTAAGCAAAGAGATCACACATGTCGGTATTGACTGGAACGAGAATGCAACAGCACAATAAGAATTAAGGCCACGATGATGCGATCGCAGTGGTGGTTACAGAAGGCAAGAAGAAAGATGGATCCATGAACGTACAACCTCCTCCTCCTCAACTTAGTGCGCCGGGCCACCGACCGGCGGCTAAGGAGCGGCGGCTTTTGTGGCGAGGTCGAGGTGCTTCTCAGCAAAGGCATCCAAGGCTTCTAGCCGGTTGAGGAAGGCCAACGTCGTAGCGTCCTCACTGGCCTTGTAGATACTTATGTACACGATTTGCTCGTACACGTGGATGTGTAGGTCAACGAATTCTTGTAGGGCGAGGCGCCTCGCGGTGAGTGCGACCTCCAGGTGGACATTCTTCGTGGTGTCGGTGGGCAGTCGCAGGGCCACCAGTGCTTGAAAGAGGTTCCAGCCATGGAGGCCGATTAGGGTGGCAGGCAATGAGGAGCGCGGGCGCGCGGGCTGGAGGAGTACGGCGATGTCGTCCGCGAGCTTCTTGAGGATGGTGAACTTGTTGCTGGTGGCAATGATCATCTGGTCCAACTGAGAGTCATAGTTGGCGTCGACGGCGGCCATCCACCAGCCGGTCTCTAACACCGTATGGAGACGATCCTCGGCGCCATGCCACAGGCCGACGTCGTGGACCATCTGGCGCAGCCGCTGGCCACTCACGCGCATCGCCGCCATGGGTCTGGAGTGAGCTCTTTTGCGCTTAGTGTAGGTGCTTAGGCAAATGCTTAGGTGCGTACGATGTGGTAGATGCATTGGAATGGAGGGGCGCCTTTATATGAGGGCAATGAGGGCAAACTGCATTGCATTCACATCGTGCAGCCTCTTTTCCTGGACCTCCTCCCATTACTTCCCTCATGCATTAATTGAAGGAGGATGCATTGGCCGTTCAACATATCGGGAACCGCTATTCCCTCCCTCGTCTGCATTAAAGCTGTATCGGGAACTGCGCCGCCCGCTGTCAAATCGAATACTCCCTCCGTTTAGGTGAGTACTAAGTCATCTTACGAAAACCAAATAGTAAACACATAGGCGTGGTGCATTAAATCTCATGTTGTTTCTTATTTTTTGACATAAATAGAGGAATCAACCAAGAAGAGATGTGGGGCTTGTATGCTTTTAATGACTTGAGACTATCAAACATGACATGCAGTGGTCAGTTCGTTGCACAAGAACAAATACAACCCACATCAGCACAGACGCATCTTATATAGCATCACATCCAATGGCTATAAAAGATGAATGAGACCAAATTATATCTCATCTAGATGAGTTCTAGCAAAACTGTATTAATAATACTTAGTACTCCTGCGCCATGTATCATATATTAGTATCATGTAGTACTTTATTTATTGCCATGTATGACACATAGTACTCAACTCTCTCTCTTTCTTCATTTAATTCTATGACACCTCATCAAAATTTCTAAGGCTAGTACCATTACAACCAGCCTTAGCAAATACTAAACATTAAGTTCTCTCGTTTTCCTCTCCACCTGGGTCACCTAGACGGAGGGAGTATACTGCGCGGGCTTTTCCGGCGCGGTAGGCGGGGCAGTTCCGCCTAGTCGGTTCGACAGAGACGCGAGAAGACGAGGGAGTAGGCTGCTGCAAATGTAGGGCTGTGTGATTTGACAGCGAGTTACTGCTGGACAGGTGGGCCCCGTGATTTGACTTGCCATTATCATTTTAACTGCGGCGCTACGACCGGGGTGAGTCTCCTGATTCCTGACCACCTCCATACAGGTGCCTCTCCCAATGCTCCACCATGTAGTAGAGGCTGGCTCTTGCATGAGATCGCCCACTTCTCCACTTTTTCCTTGCCTCTCTTTCCTCCACATATGCAAAAATGCCATGTAAAGCGCACTATTGTACTTACTTGCTCCTACAGGTGCTTAAGCTTGCCACATAGGCATAAAGTCTGATGTGGCAAGTTAATCAAGAAGAGAGAGACTAGTTTGGTGACCCAAGGAAGAAACGGTGCTAAGCGCGTGCACCTAGGTGAAAAGACAATTTTGAGTCTATAGCTAATTAAATGAAGCAAACTTAGCAACACCATTTCATTGGAAGAGGTCACTCCTTGGCAATGCAATAAATACTAGTACTCCCTGTGTCCCATAATATAAGAACGTTTTTGGCACTACACTAGTGTCAAAAACGTTCTTATATTATGGGACGGAGGGAGTACGAAGAAAGAGATAGAGAGAAGTAAAAAAATACACTTATAGCCAACCTTATAGCCAAAACCTTGTTGTAGTATGAGTGACTAAGTGATGACTATGTATGACATGCCAACATCAGATAGCCTAACGCACCGTGTTAAATCTCCAAGGGCGCGACCGCACGAGCGACGCGACGGTCGTGGTAGGCGCGACCACGATACGGGCTGCTGGCAGCCCTTGGATCTGAGATCAAACGGTCGCATGCTAAGTTGCTGAAAATTTGCAGAATAACCCTCCAGGATAGGATATTCACCCATAGGTCTAGAATCACGCCATGCAACCGTTCGATCTCAGATCCAAGGGCTCTCGGAAGCCCGTATCATGGGAGAATGGAAAGCCACTACCCTGCCGTTCGCACGCTGGCAGTTCGCTCCTACTCGTCCCCGCACGTCCTTCAATACTACGGCGGTTCGCTCCTAGTCGTCCCGTCCATTCACATTACGGCAGTTCCACTAATCCTAACCCTCCTCCCAAATCCATGGCGTCCCAAATCTCCCCGATCGGCGGTGAGTACAAGGTTAGAACCATCACCGGCGATGAGTTCGACGTCATCTACACCCGTTCTTCCGCGACGGTGAAAGGATGCCTTTCTCGCTTCAGACGCATGTTCGAAGACTCAGATGATGAGTGGGTCGCTGGGCTAGATGTTGAGTACACCACAGTCCTGGGACGAGAGAAGGATCTAAAGGACGAAGAGAGGAAGAAGCCCGCCGTGATCCAGGTTTGCGTGCATGACTTATGCTTGGTCTACCACATATGCCATGCCGACGTTGAGTGCCAGGATTTTAAGGACTTCCTCGAGAGCAACCTAGTCAAATTCGTTACTGTAGACTTTGGTAACGACAAAGAAGTCCTGCGTCGGATAGGCCTCGTTGTAGGCAACACCTTCGACCTCCAGAAGAATCGGCTGGTGTCCTCTCGTCAGCCTTCAATGCTGACCCTGGCAGGAGCCATGGTTCATCCTTCGTACGGTAAACTGGAGAAACCTCCATACACGTTTCATCGTCATGCATGGCAGCGGAATGTACTAGATATAGACCACATCCACTACGCTGCAATGGATGGCTACCTTTGCTTCAATATCTACAAGGGTTGGATGAAGAGCAACAGCCAAGTGTGCGGTTCAAGCAAAGAAGTATCGGCCAAGAGGAAGAGGGACAAGGACGAAGTCGAGGACGTGGACGAGGACTCCGAGTAAGGTGGCAGTGTCGTTGCTCATGGTGGTTCTAATGCAGTGTCTACCGGAATAGTTGCAAAGTTTAATTTCAGGTGTGCTTAATTTAATTTGAGGGGTGTGTTGTGCTGAGCCCCCAGCAGAACTATGTTATGTTTCTTCTTGTTACTTTAACTCTTCAGTACGTACATACTAGTATTTCTTACATTTCATCTTTTAGTTGGTATAGTACTACCACTCGTTTCTTCACATTATATACGTACAATATATATGGCCAACATCATATAGCCAGCAGTTTAGTTGTCAAAGAATTTCAGGGTGCTTAGTTTTGTCAAAGAATTCCAGGGTGCTTAGTTTTATTTGAGGGGTGGGTTGTGCACTTGTGCTGGACACCATTATTGTGACAAGCCTTTTTAATAGTACTATATGCATAATTTGGCGACGAGCGCTCTCTATATGTACCACCTTTTTTTAATTTCAAGTTTTGCTCCATGGCGCAATCCATCGATACTACTACTGTACAAAAGTGGAGTATATACATTTTTTAAAAGGCTAGAGGGCGGGGCAGTCTAGCTCGGTCGGTTTCACGAGAGGCGAGGGCCTTTGTGATTTGACGGCTCATTACTGCTGTCAAATCGAATAGTACTGCGCCGCCCGCTGCACGCCCGGCGCCTCCATTAAACCCCTCCGTTAAACCCGCATGCAAACCGAGAATCCTACTCCTGCCACACGTCCGTTCATGAGCGGGCCGGAATTAAACGCAACACCGGCCGAGCTCCTCCCGTCCGCCCTCAGTTTAAACGAGGCCAGACGCCGGCCAAGCTCCTACCGTCCGCCCTCTATTTACACGAGGCCAGACAGACAGCGGGCAAGAATCGCACCCCTCCGCCGCTCCCCCATCTCCTCCTTCACCATTTTCTCCACTCTTCCGATGGCTTCCGATGAGCCGTTCTCCGGCATATTACCCGGCTGGGTGGCCCGCCGAGCCCTCCGGATACGGGCGAGGCCGCTCGGTGCTTCACCAACCTCGCTTGGCCCGACGGAGCCAGTTGCCGCCCCAAGCAGGCGCGTGGTTCAGCAACTCGCCGCTCCAGTTCAGCTCGATGAGGAGTGGCGAGTTGCTCCACGCCGGCACGGCGGCTAGCACGCCGGTACGGGCGCCGTCGCTGCCGCGTCGTACCGCGCCACCAGTGTCTGCGGTGGCCGCGCCTCCCGTGTCTGTGGGCGCGCCTCCCGTGCCTGCGGCAGCGCCATGCAGGCAGAGACAGAAGCCGGGTGCGTGGAGAGCGACGAGTCGGTGGCCAGCTTCTCCGTGTCCGCCGCCATCATCGAGGAGAAGTAGAACACGGGAGGCCGCCGCCACTTGGGACCCATGAAGGCCACCGCCGAGGCGACGACCGCGGATTCAGGTGGTTTCTTTGCTGCTTCGTCTCTTCCGAGGACCTTCGTCGACCCCGCAAGTGTCTGACGGACATGAGGAAGACAAAGGGATCCGCGGGCGGCCATTTAGAACTAAAATAAGTCTAGATACATCCATTTCTAGGACAAGTATTTCCGGACGGAGGGAGTATTAATTATACAAGAGAGCCGGATTGGCACCTCTTAGTTCATGTAAATGTAATGAAATCCATCATGTTTATATGAAGATCCGGCTTTTTTATACGAAATCCTTCATGCTTATATGAAATCAGTCCGTGTTTGCACGAATTTCATCTGGTTGGTTAGAGTTGTAAAAATGTATGCCGCTGGCGTTTGATGTCGTCCTCCGCTTAAGGAAGCGGGAGGAAATTTGCCGGCTGCCGTTGGAGATGCTCTTTATGCTGGAAATAATAGAGTGACATCCAATCCATTTGAGTTAATTGCCTGTATGATTGTCCCTCTATAAAAAGTTAATTGCATGTACAGTGTACACGTGACTTGCAGGGTGGCTACAGCTTCGTACAGAAAGTTAAAAAGAAACAAGTCCATCCTTAATCTTGTATTCTAAGTACTCTGTGGGTTCCACTGTCAGTACAGTAGCGAAAGAAGTATATATTAAATAAGTAGAGTAATATATAATATAAAAATATAAAGTTAAAAGACAGAATTCGAACTCATGTCATCGCGTTGCGAGCATCCGGCGCTAACCAGCCCAGCACATTTTTGTTGTAGACCATGCTGGAGATATATCTCCATGTCTACTCTTATATATACTCCATTCGTTCCTAAATATTTGTCTTTTTCAGATTTCAAATGGACTACCACATACGGATGTGTATGTAGACATATTTTAGAGTGTAGATTCACTCATTTTGCTCCGTATGTCTTTTCAGGAAGGGGTCAGATTTGTCCTTGATTTATTTATGAGGTATCCAGATGGCACTGCACCGCCAAGAAAAGAGGGTAACATCAAAATTATGGACTACTTTTTTGAGTATGTTGGTAAGGTCCGGTCATAGTCACTTGTTGAAATCTCTAAAAAGACAAATACTCCCTCCGTCCGGAAATACTTGTCATCAAAATGGATAAAAGGAAATGTATCTAGACGTATTTTAGTTTTAGATACATCTCTTTTTATCCATTTTGATGACAAGTATTTTCGGACGGAGGGAGTAGAAAACAGAGTTGGTGATGATGGTGTGCGTGCCATCCTGCAATATAGGCCGTCGGATTTATATCTAACGGATAGGAAAGAAACTATGGCAATTTTGCAAAAATATACCCACACGTCTCTCCACGTTCGCAAATAAGGCCTTCCCTCGTTCAACCTTTTCTCTCACAAGATAAACTACTCATACAAATGCATCTTGATGTTCCGTGCAACGCACGGGCAGCTAGCTAATTTCTTTTAAAATAGTTGCTGCGATAATTGGGTTGAAGTGATATATTTTATGTCTGCCCCGAATGATTTCAGATTCACTAGTAGTAACAAAGAAAAGGTTGCCTTGTTAATTAACAGAAAACAGGGTGAAAACTATCACATGAGGCCGGTAAAAACAAGGCACACTGGGTTCAGCGTCATCGTCACTACAGCTGTGCGCGCGCGAGAAGTCTACATATCGAGGGGGCTACCGAGCGAGGCACCGAGACACAATGTTTGAGAGAGAAACCAATTGACAGATTATGATCAGATCGAGTTGTCACCCTTCTGCTGTCATTGTTGGGGGGGGAGGGAGAGAAAGACGTATCGAGAGTGTGCGCGGTAGGCACAGAGGCACAACTAGCGAGTGTGTGTGTGTGTGTGTTTGAAAGAGGAGTAGATAGATTATTATCAAGATCGATGTGCCACCCTACTCCTTCGGTGCCGGGTAGTGTGTGTGTGTATGTTTGAGAGAGAAGCCAGTCGATAGATTAGTATCAAGATCGAGGTGTCACCCTACTCCTTCGGTGTTGGGAAGTGTGGGTGTGTGTGGGGGGGGGCAGTGACACTCACATATCTCTACTCTTATAAAAAACAGAGTTGGTGATGATGGTGTTCCTGCCATCCTGCAATATAGGCCATCCGATTTATATCCGACGGACAGGAAGGAAACTATGGCAATTTTGCAAAAAGATACCCACACCCCTCTCCGCATTTGCAAATAAGGCATTCCCTCGTTCATCCTTTTCTCCCACAAGATAAACTTCTCATACAAATGCATCTTGATGTTCCGTGCAACGCATGGGCATCTTGCTAGTAGGGAGAAGGAGTTTGTGTGACACATATCTAGCTATATTAAGGGATAGGTAGATAGCATATGTGTGAGAGACATTATTATACTTTGAGACATTAGTGGCTGTGGGTGGGCGGAATTAAAGGGGTGGGCGTGTTAGACATAGAGAGCGTGTGTGTTTCTGTGTGAGAGACTTGTAGGACGGGGTAGAAAGACGAATTTAACCCTGACGGAGGGAGAGAAATACACGAAGTGCGCGTGTGTGATTCCGATGCCCACAGGGAAATGAGATATGTATGCGTGTGAGAGAGATTGCACAATTCATTCACGTATCACTATCTAGCGATCGTGGACGTGCATCGCTTGAACATAAGTCAATATCTACTTCGTATCGTGGCCAAAGGTACAATATCGATTCAACGCTATAAAGATTGGACACTCACATATCACATTTTTTTCTATTTAAATAAACCTTTTCAGTTGTGCATGCCAAAGTTACAGTGATGTTTCTTCAAACAACCAATGTAGCTATCATGTATATGCACCATTGTTACTCTTGCATTCAAATTCATTAGTCTTGGATGATTTAAGTTTCTATTTTGAAGTAATATATGTAATATTCATATATGAATTCAACGGGTACGCAATTTATGAAATGGAGGCTATGTAATCATATGAGGTAACACTTTTAAGTAGCTGACTACAATATCCATTTCTTTTTGTGCGCCTCTACACTAACACGTCAATGCATTATGTTTAAAGTAAATAACCAATGGCACTAAATTATCTATTTACACGAGAAATACATAGGCTGAGCGTTTGATCCCTTTTTTGTGAACGCGCCACTACACCCGTACGATTGGCCGCGCCCGTGTGAACGTCCAAGTTATCGGCGCATCATCCCGAGTTATTGTCTTTTTTCTGGGGTGGACTTCACACCAGTTATTAACTGCTGACGCGTGCCCCGTGTACACAGTCTAGCATGACCTTCCCGCTAGCACGGTCCAAAATTAGTTGAAACTGGATACGAACGATCCCGCGGGCGGCAAAATCTCCCGCCTCCTTCTAAAATTTCCGCCACCTTAGTCTTTAGCATGCGAAATCCCCCTTTTGTCCTTGGTGCACGGAGACCAACAGTTACAATACCGCCCTCATCTACATGATAGGTCGGGGCTGCTTTGGTAACTTCCGGTTCCCCCACTACACGGCACCCCCATTTCCTCTCCCCCTCCCGCAAAAACGACTAACTCCACAGCACCAGAGCATCTTACATCACGCCGTCCGTACTTCATCGCCCTTTCTCCCCTCCCCTCTCGAAACCCTAGACTGCTCATCCACCGGCGTACCATAGCCCATTCACTGCCAGCGGCGTCCACCTCGCCGGATCTGCTTCTGCGGCCGCATCTACCCCTCCCACCTCCCCTAGAAACAAGTAGACTGCTCATCCACCACTGTACCACAGCCCATTCAGTGCCGGCCTTGTCCACGGCGCCGGATCTGCTTCGCCGGTACTCTCGTCAACCGCCGCGCATCTGCAGCGGCTCATTCGTACTCCCCACCGGAGACGCTTCGTCCACACCCCCCGGAGCCGCCCCACCGACGCCCCCGTCGACGGCCTCTGATCCTCTTCGCCGACACCTTCCTCAACCCTACCGGAGCCGCTTCGCCGACACCTTCCTCAACCCTACCGGAGCCGCTTCGCCGACACCATCGTCAACCCTACCGGAGTAGCTTCGCCTATACCATTCTCAACCCTACCGGGGCCGCTTTGCCAACTCACAAGTCCACGGCCTCAGATCCGCTTCCTCGCACCCTCATCCAACCTACCGGAGCAGCTTCTGACGCCCCGTCCACGGCCGCAGATCCGCATCGTCGACACCACCCTTAACCCAACCACCGGAGCAGCTTCTGACGCCCCGTCCACGGCCGCAGATCCGCATCGTCGACACCATCCTTAACCCAACCACCGGAGCAGCTTCTGACGCCCCGTCCACGGCCGCAGATCCGCATCGTCGACACCATCCTTAACCCAACCACCGGAGCAGCTTCTGACGCCCCGTCCACGGCCGCAGATCCGCGTCGTCGACACCATCCTTAACCCAACCACCGGAGCAGCTTCACCTACGCCCTCGTCCACGGCCACAGATCCGCTTCGCCCACACCGTAGTCCACCCTACCGGAGCCGCTCCACAAACACCCTACTCGACGGTTCTAGATCTCCTTACCGGACCCCGACAGCCAGCGCAGCGTCATCACCCTCGACGTTTCTAACCTGATTCCCACCGTCTGGAGAGATGCCAAGCACCCGCCACGGCCTAGGTACTTGTCACCTTTAAACCCGTCCAGCATCACCTGCCCGATGTACTTCAAATATACTAACCGGTCGCTGTTACCTGTTATGCAGCTGGCAAAAACTACAAGGACGATGTTTCTTCTGGATCTAACAGCTTGGCCAACCAAGATCCTGGACTGAGGCATTGCTATGATCTTGTAAGCGCGTCTCTCTCTCTTGTATTGTTCTGTGCCTGCCAGCGTGCTTTGCTAGGATTTTCGACCAGTAATCCCTTTGTGCAGACAATGATTTCTACTACTGGCTGCTAAATTAGATATGTAGATGTCATACATGATACTACCTCGTACCTCCGTTCCTAAATATAAGTCTTTCTAGAGATTCCACTATAGGCTACATACGGAGCAAAATGAGTGAATCTACACTCGAAAATGCATCTATATACATCTGTATGTGGTCCATACTGGAATCTCTACAAAGACATATATTTAGGAACAGGGGCAGTACATTACACAAAATCGTAGGTGGCATGTAGGAATTCCAGTGCACTACATTAGGCTCCCTTAGAGTGCCTGCTAGTCCAGCATACAGAGTCATGGCTAGTTTATGGTACGCACACAATCGTTAATTGGTGGTTTAAATATGCGCAAGGGATATGCAATGTAGTATCATGTAGAGATGTCTGAAATTAGCCGTGTCAACTTGCAGATAGGGTTACACAATGAAAAAGTACAAGATGTATGTGGCAATTTCATGGAACATCGCAAAAAAAGGAGAGGCAGCGGTGAGCCTATACAGTGTGCTATGGTACGTCACTCCTCCATTGCAATCATCGTGACATGTTATTTGTATGCCAGTTCTATTAGCCAAGTTTCTTAGGGACAGTTATTACGAGTTATCCTAAGAAAATAAGCACCTGTGAATATAAGCTCCATGTAATAAGCCAACCAGTTCTTTTCATTGCGTTTTCAGCTTATCTTTGGTATGATCAGTGGAAAGTCTAGATTGCATTATATTTTTTTCATTTTGCTGCCCATATGGAAATTAATTTGACTTGCAAACATCACAAATTGAACCCAGTGCAGTAATTAATATGATAGGAAAACAGACCATCACTATTTGCTCAAAATGCAAATACAAAGATACCATCTACTTGGCACAATCTACTTTGGTCAATGTTTTCCATAGAGATCCCATTGCCTAATTTAAACGAAGAACGCATGACCCACATTTAAATGAAGAACAATTATTTATTGAAATTCGATGGTCCAAGTGGCTGGTTATTATCGTATAGCAGCACCACCTGAAAGCATCATATAGCAGCAGCAGCTCATAGCAACTCATCATACAGCAGCAGCAGTCTGCAATTCATCATATACCAGCAGCAGCTCATAGCAATTCATCATATAGCAGCAGCAGGAGCAGCTCATAGCAATTCATCATATAGCAGCAGCAGGAGCAGCTCATAGCAATTCATCATATAGCAGCAGCAGGAGCAGCTTGTAGCAACTCATCATATAGCAGCAGCAGCTCATAGCAATTCATCATATAGCAGCAGCAGCTCATAGCAACTCATCATACAGCAGCAGCAGCTCATAGCAATTCATCATATAGCAGCAGCAGGAGCAGCTCATAGCAATGCATCATATAGCAGCAGCAGAAGCAGCTCATAGCAATTCATCGTATAGTGGATCAGAATGAAAATTTGGCAAAAAATCAGAGGAGATCCTCACCTTGTTGGATGAGCTCATCCTTCAACAGCACCTCAAGGCCATGGCCTGGGAGGAGGGGAGGGGGAATAAGGTGCCTTCTGCCGCAGTGTGGCATCAGCCGTAGTTGTGCAGCGCCCGCCGGAGTAGTGCGTTGGACGAACCACAGTGGAGCAGCTGCTGGAGACCATGAGAATGAGGGGCGGCGCCAGAGGGAGGAGCAGCCAGGGAGATTTGCCCCTACCCGCCGGCCATGTAGCCTAGCTGGACATAGCATCGTCGAGGACCAGGCCAGATGGGACCAGTGGCGACGGCTCGCTGGAGGAACCCTAGTGCTGCAGGCAGGGGATCGAGGTAGAGGGAAAGGGGAGAGGAGATGCAAGCGGGCAGGGCAATGAATGCTTGCGTGTTTGTTTTTACTTGAGGGTCAGGTGTGACACGGGCGTCAGCAGTTGCATTTTGAGTGTAATATAGGCAGACAACAGAGTCATTTCACTATTCCCCTTCCCTTCAATTTTTAGTGAGGTTCTACCCGAAACACCCCCCTCCAAAGCGAAATTAGTTAAGCCCAAGCCCATAACTCAAAAATGACTTCTTTACATCTTTTATGGCTTATTTTGACAATATGCCCTGAAAAGGCGGAATCGAACTGGCCCTTAACCTGCAATTCAATTGTGCGTGCAATGATGAATCACTCCTGCCTGCTATCTGTACATTTAGGCATCATCATACATGGCATAACCTAATACATGTGCATTCCATTGTAGAATCTGGAATATGCAATGTTTATGTTAGTTCATACGTTGCACATGATGTTTAAATGCCCCTTAAATCTGGTCAGTCAAGTGATGGTCTTTAAGCCTCCTTCTTTGCTTCTTTTCTTGATATGTAAGATTTGCTCACACATCTGTTCAATTGCTTGTTTGCATCAGCCAGCCATACTAGGACTGTTTGCTTTGATTACTTGCTGTTCTTGACCTAACACTCTAACAGAGCTTGTCAACGATTTAAACACTAAGGGCTGCTGTAGTGGGGCCTTGTCTAACTCATAGGTGACATAAAGGTTTGGCTGTACACTACAGTAGGCTCTCCAAGAGTACCTGGAGATCCAGTTCGAAGGTATGCCTAGTTTTTACATAGTGCAGACATAGTAAATGCTCATTTCATTGTGTGCAAGTGCAAGAGATGCGGCATGTTTCATTATGTGGTGTTGTTTTGTTATAATCTCATCCTTTTGTGTTCACAGACTGGAAAGTATGCATATTTATCTTCCAAGGAGACGAGTAACTAGTTTGTGTCACCTTGCAGAGGGGGTGCAATGAAGATAAGATTGAGGATTTCCAAGTACAAGATGTTAGGAAGGAGCCTTGCAAGAGAAGTAGGAGCTGCGCTGAGCCTCTTCAACCTGCTAAGGTAAGTCACTGTATGCAACTCAACAGTTCAATTCCTTGTTTGTTTCAGGCATAGTTAATTTTCTCTTTTCAATTGCTTTATTTGTCCTCAGTTAATGAGATGCCCAAATAATCATGCCTGATGTTCGGTACTTGTATCACTATTAGTTGACATAATTAAAGGCCTTACCATTTAATTACTCTGCCGAAGTGTGCCTGAAGCTTTGAAGTCTATTAACCAACTATTATTGCATGAGGCTCACAATCTAGTTTATACTACGCTAATGATTGCATAGTTTTGCCTGCTGTAGTATGTTTGTATGAAACCCTCTGCTGTTCATTATGCTCCCTAAGACTTTAATTGAGGCACAGAATGGCCAACTGCTTGCTTACTTATACGCAACGTGCTGTCTAAATTTGTAACTTGTCTGTGTTTTCGATTGGGCCCCAACATCATGCTCCTCTGGTGAGCTAAGAGGGATTTCTGTATGCAGGCTGCACAGACTATCTTTTTTATAATTTTTAAAATATCACCTGCTTATGCTTCATGACGTGTAACATTTTTTTTGAAAGTGACGTGTAACATTATTGTTAGTCCTGTTTTGCCATGTAGTACAAAATAGTGTCTTGTTCGCTTCACTGTTGTAACTATATTTTTGCCCTAGTCATGTGTACTTACAGAAACATTTCAGGATGAAGTGACATCAACACAAAGATCTGCGAGCAGTGCGGCATGGCCGTTACCGAATGATTATGGATTGGAATTGGAATGTGCTGATGTTCTCGAGCATCAACTAGAGGTGGCAAGACAGCGTGTACATGATTGTCAACGTATAATCAACAAGTTGAGACTGGACATGCAGGTATTAGATGCAGGAGTCAAAAAAATGAAACAAGACACTGAGGTAACCATGAAGGAATTGGAGATTTTGCAGACTGAAATTTGTGCTATCTGAATCCGGCCAATCCTATTTTCTGAAGAGATTATAGTTCAAATGGAGTTAAGTTGATGCGCGTCCATGATGTATGAGCTGTATTTGCCCAGTGTATGTAATTTGCTGTTTGTGTATGCTTTATAATCACCTGTGCCGAACCATAATGCCCAGTGGGTATAATCGGCTGTAATTTCTTTATTGTATAGTGTAGGATTATTCTACCTTTCTATGCCTTGATCTCTTTGTTGTATAGTGTATGCTTTTTAGAGGTGATAGTATTGAGTAGGATAATTCTTTGAATATGCTATATCATTCAAACGGGGGCCAACTCGCCCGACCATGGCCGTTCACGGGCCGTCGGATCCATGGGCCTTCTACGTCTCGTAGGATCCATGGGCCTTCTACGTCTCGTAGGATCCATGGGCCTTCTACGTCTCGTAGGATCCATGGGCCTTGTACGTCTCGTAGGATCCATGGGCCTTCTACGTCTCGTAGGACCCATGGGCCTTCTACGTCTCGTAGGACCCATGGGCCTTCTATGTCTCGTAGGATCCATGGGCCACCGACTCATTTATGGGTCTTGTACGGGCCTTCAATGGGCCGTAGACGGGCCTTTAATGGAAATCGTACGTTTTATGGGCTGACCATAACGGGCCGTTAATAGGCCGTATTTGGTGATGCTATGAAAATGGCCCAACAGACTAACGGTCCACAAACGGGCCGACTGTAACGACGGGCTGAATTTGGCCCACAAGCAGAAAATGACAGTAACGGGCCGTAAGTAACCGAATGCTGCAAATGAGCCCAAGAATAAATGGGCCCTCAGAAGGCCGAAAGTTAACTTGGGCTGGAAACGGCCCAACGGAATAACGGGCCGTTAATGGGTATAAAGTGATACACTGTTCATTACGGGCCAGTTTCACCACGGGCCGTTAATGGGTGTAAAGTAATACACTGTTCATTACGGGCCAGTTTCAGCACGGGCCGCTAATGGGCCAAGAGTTACAAAGGGCCTCATATGGGCCGAAAGACGTCATGGGCTATACATGGGCCAGAAGTGAAAACGGGCTGGAATCATATTGGATGGCCCAGATGACGCTACTGGGCCTAATTCGGATAGGGCGTAACGGGCCTTGGGTTAGCGGGCTGTAAATGGGCTATATGCGAACAGGCCGTTAACAGGCTTCCCATGGGCCGGCCCGCCAGCTTTTGACCAAGTCAAACGGGCCGGCCTTTTCACAGGAATGGGCCACTGTTGGGCCGTGCCACGTGTCGACGTAGCATAGGCGCCTTCTGTCCAGTGAGTGGATGACATCTGTCCCAACGATGACCGACACGTGTTTCCTCTAGCCAATGATGATTTTACACGTGGAAAATCCCCATTGGTCGGGGCTGTTAACGGGTTATCGGATACAAAACCCGACCCGAAAGCTTAACGGCGTTCCGTTACGGTGGATGCCACGTGTCAGTCACCCTTGACGAAAGCACTTCTATGACGCGCGATTTATCGTCATGGAAGTGGACACTTCCGTGATGATAATTTTGGTAATGTCATGGAACACTTCTACGACAGCACAGGTATGACTATCTTGATTCTGTCATAAATTTGTCATGGATGTACATGCATGACAAAAAACGCGACCTACTGTGACAAACACGTATCATCACGGAAGTGTATTTTTTTAGTGTG
Organism: Triticum aestivum; assembly: GCF_018294505.1. Lineage (NCBI taxonomy): Eukaryota > Viridiplantae > Streptophyta > Magnoliopsida > Poales > Poaceae > Triticum > Triticum aestivum. Next base: position 350,469,071 of record NC_057802.1, on the reverse strand, counting down.
TACCGTGCTTAGTGTCGTCTTTGCGTAATGAGCGCTGCCCAAGGATTTTAAGGGTCCGCAAGGTGCCTAATTACACGGCGGATCAGCCCCTAGAGGCCTGGATTGAGAGCTATGAGATGGCCATGGAGATGTTGGATGTTAGTGATGCCGCGTGTGCTAAATACTTCACCATGATGTTGGATGGGCCGGCACGCACCTGGCTGAAAGGATTGCCCCCTAACTCCATCAGGTCATGGGCTGAATTGAACACGCGTTTTATCCAAAATTTCAAAGACACGTGCAAGCAGCCTATGTGGATCCTAGATTTAGACTCTGCGTCCAGGGTGAGGTCGACTCAACAACCAATTGGGTGCGCCAGATCTCGGCGGTTATCCACTCATCGAACAGTATCAACGCCGGTTTAGCTGTCCTGATGTTTGATACGTCTCCAACGTATCTATAATTTATGAAGTATTCATGCTGTTTTATTATCATTCTTGGATATTTTACAATCATTTTATAGCAACTTTATATAATCTTTTGGGACTAACCTATTGACATAGTGCCCAGTGTCAGTTGCTGTTTTTTGCTTCGCAGGAAATCAATATCAAACAGAGTCCAAATACCGTGAAACTTTTTGAGATTTTTTATGGACCAGAACACCCAGGATGGGCCAGAGCAGCACCTGGGGGGTGCCCCGAGGGGGGCACAACCCACCAGGGCGCGCTTGGGGGGCCAGGCGCGCCCACGTGTGTTGTGCCCACCTCGGTGGCCTCCCGCACCGCCTCTTCGCCCTATAAATTCCCAAATATTCCAAAACCCTTCAGGGTTAACCTAGATCAGAAGTTCCGCCGCCGCAAGGCTCTGTAGCGACGAGAAACCAATCTATACCCGTTTCGACACCCTACCGGAGGGGGGAATCATCTCCGGTGGCCATCTTCATCATCCCGGCGGCCACCACAATGAGGAGGGAGTAGTCCACCCTCGGGGCCGAGGGTTTGTACCAGTAGCTATGTGTTTAATCTCTCTCTCTCTCTCTCTCTCTCTCTCTCTCTCTCGTGTTCTTGAGATGTCACGATCTTGATGTATCGCATGCTTTGTTAATATAGTCGGATCATATGGTGTTTTCCCCTCTCTATCTTGTTGTGATGAATCGAGTTTTTCCCTTTGAGATTTCATTGTTATCAGATTGAATACTTTTATGGATTTGAGAACACTTGATATATGTCTTGCAATTGAATACTCGTGGTGACAATGGGGTATCGCATTGATTCACTTGATATATGTTTTGGCACTCAACTCGCGGATTCCCGAGGTGACATTGGGGTAATCTATGCATAGGGGTTGATGCACGTTCTTGTCTTTGTTTCTCCGGTAGAAATCTTGGGGCACTCTTTGAAGTTCTTTGTGTTGGATCGAATATAATAAATCTGTATTTGCTTTGGTGTTATTTTAGTACGAATTCTAGGATAGATCGAACGGAAAGAATAGTTTTGTGTTATTTTAGTACGAACTCTTGATTAGATCGAATGGAAAGAATAGCTTTGAGGTGGTTTCGTACCCTACAAACAATTCCGTCTTATGTTCTCCGCTAGATAGGAACTTTGGAGTGATTCTTCATCGCACTTTGAGGGATGGTTATATGATCCAATTATAATAACACTGTTGAGAGATCGCACTAGTGAAAGTACGGACCCTAGACCTCATTTTCAAGCATTGCAATACCCTTTCTGTGCCCGTTTACTATTTGCTACCTCGCTGTTTTTATTTATTCAGAATATAAAAATATATTTCTACCATCAATATTACACTTTTATCACCATCTCTTCGCCGAACTAGTGCACCTATACAATTTGCCATTGTATTGGGTGTGTTGGGGACACAAGAGATTTCTTGTATTTGGTTGCAGGGTCGTTTGAGAGAGACCGTCCTCATCCTACGCCTCCCACGGATCGATAAACCTTAGGTCATCCACTTGAGGGAAAATTTCTACTGTCCTACAAAACTCTGCGCTTGGAGGCCCAATACGTGTCTACAAGAATAAAGTTGCGTAGTAGACATCAAGCTCTCTTCTGGCACCGTTGCCGGGGAGGTGAGTGCATGAAGGTATATCTTTAGCTCTTGTAATTGAATCTTTTAGTTTATTGTTTTATCACTAGTTTGGTTTGTAAAAGGAAATTTAAAAAATGGAATTGAGGTTGCATCATATTATTGATCATCTTTATAATATCTTTCTTGAAAATGATGGATTGGAAAATTGTGCTCAATTGTTAGAAGAAGAAGTCAATAAAATGTTTGGCACCAAATATTTGAATGATGAGAATGCTTGCAATTTTGTTAGTATGAATTATTTGAATATCCATGATGGTAATTATATGCAAAGCCATAAGCTTGGGGATGCTATGTTTTATGAAGATGATCTTTTTACTCCCCCAAGTTATGATGAGAAAATTTATTATGATGAAAGCATGCCTCCTATTTATGATGATTATGGTGATGACATGTATGCTATATTGAATAATGATAACCATGAAGCTTGTCATCATGATTTTAATTTTCAATCTCATGATAGTTATTTTGTTGAATTTGCTCCCACTACTATTGATGAGAATAAATTTGCTTATGTGGAGAGTAACAAAATTTCTATGCTTGTAGATCATGAAAAGAATGATTTGTGTGATAGTTATATTTTGGAATTCATTCATGATGCTACTGAAAATTATTATGAGGGATATTCAAAAAAATATTATGAGGGAGGAACATATGCTTGTAGAAATTGCAATAATATCAAGTTTCCTCTCTATGTTTTGAAATCTTGAAGTTATGTTTGTTTTGCCTTCCTATGCTAGTTGATTCTTGTTCCCATAAGTTGTTTGCTCACGAAATCCCTATGCATAGGAAGTAGGTTAGACTTAAATGTGCTTGCCATGTGATTCATGATGCTCTTGTTATGTTTCAATTCTTATCTTCTATGCGAGCATCATTGAAATAATCATGCCTAGCTAAAAGGCATTAAAGAAAACGCTTGTTGGGAGACAAACCAACACTTTTACCTACCATTTTTTGTGTGTTCACATGATTATGTTACTGTAGTAATAATGTTTTATTGATTTTGTTTCAATAAAGTGCCAAGTAAAGCCTTTGGGATCATGTTGGGTGATAGTTGAGTTGATCTTGCTGAAAAACAGAAACTTATGCGCTCATGAAAATAATTCTCATTTTTAACAGAAGAGTGATTTTGAGTTGATTCTTTTTGCAGAAGATTAATATACAAATTGCTCACGTGGTCCTAACTTTTCAGAATTTTTGGAGTAGCAGAAGTATGGTTTGAGTACAGATTACTACAGACTGTTCTGTTTTTGATAGATTCTGTTTTCAATGCGCAGTTTGCTTGTTTTCTAGTTTCTATGGCTTATATTGCTTAATATAAATTGTGGAAATGATATGCCACGGTAGGCATTGTGTGGGAACAATTATTAATCTTTTCTTTGACAGTACCAAAGTGAAATGGTTTGCTCTTTATCATACTAACCTATCTCACGAAGTTCCGTTAAGTTTTGTGTGATTGAAGTTTTCAAGTTTTGGGTGAGATGTCGATATGGGGAGAATATGGAGTGAAAAAACTATAATCTTGGGGATGTCCAAGGCACCCCAGGTAATATTCAAGGAAGATCCAAGCAACTAAGCTTGGGGATGCCCCGGAAGGCATCCCCTCTTTTGTCTCCAACATTATCGGTAACCTCACTGGGACCAATGTTTTCATTTGTCACATGATATGAGTTTTACTTGGAGCGTCATTTTATTTTGTTAGGATTTGATTGATTTTATTTAGAATAATGTTTTGCATCTTTATTTTCAATAAAAATGTCAAGGATAGCCTTTACCATGCTTATTTTGCAAGTCTACATGTTACTGTTTGCAAACAGAAAGTTTATCGGTGTTGCAAAAAATTCCCCAGAAAAGTCAGAATGTGATAAAATGTTGAAAGTTTTTGCATAATAAGCTCTGATAAATTTTCTACAGTGTGTTAAATTTTCATAATTTTTGGAGTTAAATAAGTATTGATACTCTTGCATTCTTTACAGACTGTACTGTTTTGGCAGATTGCAGTTTTGTTTGCATTGTTTGCATATGTTTGCTTGTTTAATGATTCTATTTGAGGATAGGAGTGTTAAATATGCAGATGCATTTATTATGCAATGTTGAATAATAAGTTTAGTGATTTGCTACAATAGAGAATGATAAGGTTTTGCATTGATTTATACTAACTTATCTCACGAGTTCTTGTTGAGTTTTGTGTGGATGAAGTTTTTGAGATTTAGGGAAACCGAGATATGAGAGGAATTAAGGAGACACAAAAGCTCAAGATTGGGGATGCCCAAGGCATACCAAGTTAATATTCCAAGAAGTCTCAAGCATCTAAGCTAGGGGATGCCCCAGTAGGCATCCCACCTTTCTTCTTCAACAATTATCGGTTAGTATCGGTTGAGCCTAAGTTTTTGCTTCTCCACATGATGTGTGCTATTCTTGGAATGGCATTTTGTTTTGTTTTTGCTTGCTGTTTTAATAAAATACTTATATCTGAAAGTTTTTAAATAAAATAGAGTCCTCAAATAGTTTCCAAGGAGGCTAAGTAAGCGACAGTCACATCCCGTCAACGAAGCTCTTTTCCTTGGGATTTCTCTAGTGCTTCACTTATATCTTTTTGGAGTAGCTTGTCATTTACTCTTGTACTTCACTTATATCCTATGAGTAAATTGTTGACATAAATTGAATGTCATGAAGTTGAAATCATATCATGCCTAGTGGTAGCTTCACATTGGGTTTAGAAAGTGAAATCTTTTGAGGCTTGACAATCACAATATTGGTCATACAAGAAATTCACGAATAATTAGTATATGGAAGAGAACTTTCACATGCAAATACACTATTATGGAAATCTTTTCTGATTGTGAGCCCCCATCAAAATATTATATGCCAAAAAATTTGATATTGGACAAAGGAAGACAACGTAATGATTTATGTTTGCTCATATTCACATAGAAGTTATATTGTCATAGATCCTTCAACATGTGGTGCTTGCCCCCCATCTTTGCTAGCCAAAAATTCCGCACCAAGTAGAGATACAACTTGTGCATCCAAAAAACCGTTAAACCCAAATATTATTTTGAAGAGTCCACCATACCTACCTAAGGATTGAGCAAGATCCTTCAAGTAAGCTGTCATCGGTGCAATAAGGCAATAAAAATTGCTTCCAAAAGTGTGAGATCATTTAGTGTAAGAGAAAATTGAGCGTTGTACGAGCTTGTGATGGCAAAGAATAAAAGCGACAGACTACATAATAAAGGTTGCTATCATAAGGGGAAATATAACGTGATGTTCTTTTCACTAAGGGGTTGAGCATACAAAAAAATAAGTGCATGGCAACCTCCGCTTCCCTCTGCAAAGGGCCTATCTTTTACTTTTATGTATTTACTTCTATGCAAGAGTCAAAGTTTTTCTCTCCATTCCTTTTTATTTTTCTCTTTTGGCAAGCATCATGTGGTGAGGAAAGATCTAGGCACATATATCCAGTTGGATATGGGTAGCATGAGTTATTATTGTTGAAATCACCCTTGAGGTGAATACGTTGGGAGGCGAAATTATAAGCCCCTATCTTTCTATGTGTCCGGTTGAAACGTTTTGCTCATGTGTATGCGGTGAGTGTTAGCAATCAAAGAAGACTATATGATGGTTGAGTATGTGGAGCTCTTACTTAGACTCTGTTGAATAAGTTGAATTACAATTGCTTGGTGACTGAGAACATAGGTTGTTGAGTTTCAAGAGAATTCATTGTTTAAACCTTAACATGTGAATTGGTTGCTACTATAACATGAGAAATTTTATGAGAAAGAATTGCTGTTATGATTCTCGGAAAAATGATTGAAATTATCATTGATCAAACTTATGCACTTTGCTAGCATTCACACTTCATAAATTATTTCTTATCATTTACCTACTCGAGGACGAGTAGGAATTAAGCTTGGGGATGCTGATACGTCTCCAACGTGCCCAGTGCCAGTTGTTCTTTTTTGCTTGTTTTTACATCACAGGAAATCAATATCAAACGGAGTCCAAACACCGCGAAACTTTTTGGAGATTTTTTATGCACCAGAACACCCAGGATGGGCCAGAGCAGCACCTAGGGGGTGCCCCGAGGGGGGCTCAACCCACCAGGGCGCGCCTGGGGGGCCAGGCGCGCCCAGGTGGGTTGTGCCCACCTCGGTGGCCTCCCACACCTCCTCTTCGCCCTATAAATTCCCAAATATCCCAAAACCCTTCGGGGTTAACCTAGATCAGAAGTTCCGCCGCCGCAAGGCTCTGTAGCGACGAGAAACCAATCTATACCTGTTCCGGCACCCTGCCGGAGGGGGAATCATCTCCAGTCGCCGTCTTCATCATCCCGGCGGCCACCACGATGAGGAGGGAGTAGTCCACCCTCGGGGCTGAGGGTTTGTACCAGTAGCTGTGTGTTCAATCTCTCTCTCTCTCTCATGTTCTTGAGATGTCACGATCTTGATGTATCGCAGGCTTTGTTAATATAGTCGGATCATATGTTGTTTTCCCCTCTCTATCTTGCTGTGATGAATTGAGTTTTTCCCTTTGAGATTTCATTGTTAGCAGATTTAATACTTTTATGGATTTGAGAACACTTGATATATGTCTTGCAATTGAATACTCGTGGTGACAATGGGGTATCGCATTGATTCACTCTATATATGTTTTGGCACTCAACTCACGGATTCTCGAGGTGACATTGGGGCAATCTATGCATAGGGGTTGATGCACGTTCTTGTCTTTGTTTCTCCGGTAGAAATCTTGGGGCACTCTTTGAAGTTCTTTGTGTTGGATTGAATATAATAAATCCGAATTTGCTTTGGTGTTATTTTAGTACAAACTCTAGGATAGATCGAACGGAAAGTATAGCTTTGTGTTATTTTAGTACGAACTCTTGAATAGATCAAACGGAAAGAATAGCTTTGAGGTGGTTTCGTACCCTACAAACAATTCCGTCTTATGTTCTCCGCTAGATAGGAACTTTGGAGTGATTCTTCATCACACTTTGGGGGATGGTTATATGATCCAATTATATAGCACTGTTGAGAGATTGCATTAGTGAAACTACAGACCCTAGGCCTCATTTTCAAGCATTGCAATACCGTTTTTGTGCCCGTTTACTATTTGCTACCTTGCTGTTTTTATTTATTCAGATTGTAAAAATATATTTCTACCATCAATATTACACTTTTATCACCATCTCTTCGCCGAACTAGTGCACCTATACAATTTTCCATTGTATTGGGTGTGTTGGGGACACAAGAGATTTCTTGTATTTGGTTGCAGGGTCGTTTGAGAGAGACCATCTTCATCTTACGCCTCCCACGGATTGATAAACCTTAGGTCATCCACTTGAGGAAAAATTGCTACTGTCCTACAAAACTCTGTGCTTGGAGGCCCAACACGTGTCTACAAGAATAAAGTTGCGTAGTAGACATCAATGTTGGAATATAATTGTCAATTCCTACGTCTTAAGCAGAAGCTGGGGCGGCTTACGCGCCACTGCAATGATATGGGAGAGCTCATGGCAGCTCTCGTCAAATGCGCTGATTCTGATAGTACTAAGGACCCTGAGTCTGGTGAGGAGAAGGCTGGCAAGGGAAATAAGAACGGCAATGCCAAGGGGCAGCAGCACAGTACGGCGCGTCAAGGTAACAACTGTAAGCGCAAAGCCGACAACAGTTCAGATTTTGTGGCTAACACCAATATGCAGAATAATAATCAGCATCGCAAGGGGAAGTCATCAGTGCCCCGGTTTGGCGGGCAAAAGTTCAACCGTGAGGCGATGATGAATCACCCTTGCCCAAATCACGGTACGCAGGAAAAGCCGGCCAGCCATCTATGGAAGGATTGCTTCATCATGAGGGAGGATAGAAATTCCAGTTTTTTCTAGAACAATCATGGCCCACATTGAGGGTCAGGATCCGGCTCTCATGGACCTGGTTTTGGAGGTGGCGGCTCAAGCTCCGGTTTTCAGGGCCAAGGCAGTCAAGGTGGTTTTAATCAGCAACCTAGTCCAGGGAATTAGCAGCAACAGTCTGGTTATCAGAGTAATCCGAAGCAGCTGAATAGTCGTCAATATCATGTGTTTACTGATGTGTACTACGCAACTTTATTCTTGTAGACACGTTTTGGGCCTCCAAGCGCAGAGTTCTGTAGGATAGTAGCAATTTTGCCTCAAGTGGATGACCTAAGGTTTATCAATCCGTGAGAGGTATAGGATGAAGATGGTCTCTCTCAAACGACCCTGCAACCAAATACAATAAATCTCTTGTGTCCCAACACACCCAATACAATGGAAAATTGTATAGGTGCACTAGTTCGGCGAAGAGATGGTGATAAAAGTGTAATATGGATGGTAGAAATATATTTTTATAATCTGAATAAATAAAAACAGCAAGGTAGTAATTAGTAAACGGGCACAAAAACAGTATTGCAATGCTTGAAGACAAGGCCTAGGGTCCGTACTAGTGCAATCTCTCAACAATGCTAACATAGTTGGATCATATGATTATCCCTCAAAGTGCAACTAAGAATCACTCCCGAGTTCCTATTAGCGGAGAACAAAAGATAGAAGATCACCTCGAAGCTATTCTTTCCGTTCGATCTATCCTAGAGTTCGTACTAAAATAACGCAAGTTATTTTTTTTCATTTGATCTAATCAAGAGTTCATACTAGAATAACACCAAAGCAAATTCATATTCATAATACTTAATCCATGCAAGAAACTACAAGAACCCCAAAGTTTCTATCGGAGAAAAGATAATAAAAACGTGCATCAACCCCTATGCATAGATTACCCCAATATCACCGCGGGAATCTGCGAGTTGAATGCCACAACACATATCAAGTGAATCAATATGATACCCAATTGTCACCTCAAGTATTCATACCACAAGACATATATCCTGTGTTCTCATCTCTGAATATTAAATCTGACAATACAAAACTTCAAAGGGTAAAGATTCAATTCATCATAACAAGAGTATAGAGGGGAGAAACATCATATGATCTGACTATATTAACAAAGCCCATGACATAAATCACGAGAGAGAGAGATTAATCACATAGCTATCGGTACAAACCCTCAGCCCCGAGGGTGGACTACTCCCTCCTCATCGTGGTGGCCGCCGGGATGATGAAGATGGCCACCGGAGATGATTCCCCCTTCGGCAGGGTGCCAGAACGGGGTCTAGATTGGTTTTCGCGGATACAGAGACCTTGCGGCCGCGGACTAACCCCGAAGGCTTTAGGAATATTTGGGAATTTATAGGGCGAAGATGGGGTACGGGTGGCCATCGAGGTGGGCACAACCCACCTGGGCGCGCCAGGGGGGCCTGGCGTGCCCTGGTGGGTTGTGCGCCCCTCGGAGCACCCCCCAGGTGCTCCTCTCACTACTAGGAAAAGGCCTGCTAGTGGCGCACCTGTTTTGCCTACTAATGGCGCACTATAGGTGCACCACTAGCACCACGCCATTAGATTTTATTACTAATGGCGCACCACAGGTGCGCCATTAGTATACCAGATACTAATGGCGCACCATGTAGTGCGCCATTAGTATACCATACGGTGCGCCATTAGAATGCCTCCCAGGGGGCCATATTTAACCATGTGCTCTGGCTTACTAATGGCGCACTTGTTGATGATGCACCACTAGCATGCATTTTGCAGTGCGCCACTAAAGTTCTGGGTGGTGCGCCACTAGTATGAATATTAGGGATTATTTTTTCTTTTCTGATATTTGCACAGGTTACAAAACATATTACTGCACAGAATATAGACAGCACAACATATAAACAGCAGAGTTATCGAATACAATAGAAGATTAGTCTCCGAATACAATTCATCATATTAGTCTCCGAATTCAAAAGACCGAACAAAGTTAGAACATTACAAGTCTCGAAACCGCGAGTAGCGAGTTTGTCTTCACATTACAAGTCGATATCGATCATCTAAACTACCATCACATAGAAGAGAGCTGCGGTCATCACGATTAGCATCATCGCGATGAAACTGGTCTTCATCCGGTTCCTCCTCCGCTCCCTCCTCTCTCCCGCTAGATAGCGCGCGTATCTAGCTTCCGCCTCCGCCCTAGTGGTGTACCCTTTGTAACTGTTACCGCTGAAACGGTGAACCTGTCTCCGACACTCCTCCCAGTCGTCGTAGACTCCGGGAACCTTACCCTTGTACACGACATACGATGGCATCTCTATGCACTAGCCAAACAAAAAGTTAGTAGCAATTCACAGACAATACATAAGCAATATATAAGTATGCAACAAAAGGATCGGAAGAGAAAAGCAACACATTAATAGCACGATTCATGGTCCTACTAATAAATAGCATCGATTACATATAAGTTGAACGACTGTCCAAACCAAAGAGACATACAAGTTCATTAAAGTTTAATATTACAACATGAGCCAATCGACATTTCAGAACTACATAGCATCACTACTTTCGACTCGACTCAGGGACCGGAGCGTGGATGAAGCCGCCGTCTTTCGTGATGGTCATGAAATCGCGGGCGTTGTCAGCCTGCATTTGTAGCGTTGTTTCTATCTCACTGTTGGACGGTTGATGTCTGAGATAGAACTGCCCCGAGGTACGAAGGACATCTTGATGGATGATTTCCGCAAACTCCGACTGGATGCGAAAGAATTCTTGTCTGATGTCCGCGTCCTGGATTGCCGACAAGCGTGCGGCCCAATCTTTGAGATTACTTGGTAGCAGAAGGTGATTATGGTCCCGTACGATCGCCCGCATGTGATGGAGGGCGTAGTAGGCATCCTTCTGACCGCCAGGCGGCTGCTTGACGCAGGAGAACGTCGTATTGTGGCTGAAGATGTGCTTGCCGTACCTACGAACTGGCCTGCTGAAGGTGCCTCCAGATCTGGCGTAGCCGGGGAGAACATCATCAAGAACTTTCTTGATATTTGTGTAGTCTTTCTTCGACTGACGGTCCGGGTCGAAATACGTGGCCATGGAATATTTCGGGCTTAAGAGGATGAGTGTGCAATGTGTGTCACTGCACAAAACACGGAATGTTAGAAAAAAAAGAACGATCGAAATCTAAGAAATCATATGTTACGGGGCGGTGAGGGGATGACTTACTCGGGAAAGTAAGGCACGAGGAAGTTATCCTTATCTGGGTTTGCCAGAATGACGCCTTCGAGGTATGAACTCGCGACTTGCCGGTCCCCAGCGCTGCCCAAGATCTTGGCACGCATGTAGAAGGGGTCGACTATCACGATGTCCGGGGTCTTGTCTCTAATGATCCGCATCTCCATACTCAGCGAAAATAGCCGAACGAAGGTGTAGTGCAGCGGATGAAGGTTAAACATAGCGAAGATGTCATCAAACCGCAGGACGATCGTACCCCCGATGGCGCTATCCACAAAGCCCTTGCCCTCTGGCACCTTGGCCACGAAAACCGGGTATGCCACATCATTCTCGGAGAGACGCCGCTTCTCCAAAGAAAGAACACTGTCATGCAGACTCCGCATAGCACCGGTTGCAGCATTGAGCAGATTAGTCGGTAGCATCGGCCTACCCGCCACATGCACCCTCCTCGAGATATCCTTAGGTGAAGGTGGCCCGTCCTGAGCACGGATCGTACTCGGTGCCGGCTGGCTCGCACCGCCCTTGTTATTCTTTCGTTTCCGTCCCTTCTTCCTCATCTCCTGTAATGGGATCGAGTTCTGCTCAGAGACCGCCTTCTTGAGTGTGTTGGGGCTGATAATATTCCGCACCTCGGCTATCTGAGGCTCGATGAAGGCGGCAGCTGGAAGCGTCTCCTGAGAACTGAACGCCAGACGACGCCTGTTGCAATTGGGTTTCTCCGCGGTACCAGCTAGATCGCGGTCGTCTTTTTCAGGGTTGGGTTCTTGAGAAGGAGGCCCGAAGAATTCGTCACCGTACCCATGTTCGGCAAAGTACTTATCGACAGTGGTAAATGTACCGTCGTCGTTGTCGTCGTCGTCGTCCGGATCCTGTGCCATATGCATGTCCGGATCCTGTGCCATAGGGATGTCCGGCATGTCCGGTAGCGTTGCGGCGGTCTTGCCATGGCTTGGCGCTGGCACGACTGGTGGTGTTGTCTGTGGGGTGGTGTCCCCCGCCCCCAAACGAATCTGTCTCTTCGGCCAAAGCAGGGGCCAGCTTACGCAGGCGCTGAGGGTCATCACATCATCTTCGTCGGCCCCAGCGGGTCGAATCGGAGGTAACAACTCGTCGCAGCCTGGCAGCACCCGAACCAGTTCAACCCTATACACGGTGGGTGGCATCGGATTACCGTGGAACACGGGGTTGCCCGGTTAAACGATTCTGCCCTTGGCGACATCGATCAACTCGCCGCCCACGAAGTGCAGGAGAGTGCATGGAACGTCGGCGGCGCCCTGTGAAAACATGTAGGGCGTCAGGGATGCCCAGTCAAAGGCAAGGAGATGAAGTCATCGGCCGAGAGGCTTAGTTACCGTGATGGCGTCGAGCTCGGCTAATGTCGAGGCACCGCCAACGGCGGGCGTGCAACTGACGGAGGGGCCGCTTGCTGCCGAGGTGCCGGCCGGCGTACACCCGGGTGCATTAAGCTCCAATGCCCGTGCCGGCGCCGGAGACACCAATACCGCCTCCGCCGGAGACACCAATGGCGCCGCCTGCGCGTTGTGCGAGTTGCTGGCCGTGAAGCTGGGAACCGGGGGCGGCCCCTGTTGGCCGCCCGCAATCCACGCCTGCAGCCCCTCAATCAAGCTAGGCACAATGGCGGTGAGCGTCGTTCCCAGTTGTTGTTGCACTTGCTCTTGGACAATCTCCGGAATCCGCGCCACTTGTGCCTTGAGTTCTTGAACCTCGCGCGACTGGCTTTCCGAGCTGGTCTTTTTCTCCTTTCGCCCACCAGCGTTATAGTATGACGACCATTTTGTGGACAAGCCTTTGCCGGCCACACGACCAGCTGACGACGGCTTACTGAGCTTATCCTTGTTTTTCATTATGTTCAACGCCCTATTTAGAGTGCTGTCCCAAGCTGGGGAGCTCTGAGACGACCCCGCGCTACTGCTTTCAGTCTCCTGCGGAAGGAATGTGAACCATTTAGAAATTTGGCTTCATTAACTAGAATGCAACCATATGGAGCTAATTACGCGGGGGTGTATTCCTTACCAGAACTTCTCAAGCGCCTTGGTCTTCGGATCCGTGGTAAGCTCCTTTGTTACCGGGTCCTCCTTGTACCGGGCCCTGACATAGTTCCTGGTCTGCTTCTCACGGTATTTCTCGAAGCGGGGCGGTAGGCCTTGCTCGGCACGCTCCGCGTCCTCCTTGTCCCATATAGGTTCCGCCACTCTGTAACCGCCGGGACCGAGTTTGTGGACCCCTAAGTTCAAGTCCCGCATCTCTTTCCCCCACTGACTTGATTCCTCGGATGCGCCGCTCTCGCACTTGATCTTGAACTCCTTGTAGTCATCTTCGCTGATCGAAGGATTTTTCGCCTTGATCTTCTCATAACTATCACCTTTGTTAATCATTCTCTTCACCGCGCTTCTCCAAGTAGATAGGGTCGTGCTCATCTTCGTGAGGGCGGCACTGTTCACTTTATTCCCTGAGAGGCGTGTGTTTGCAAAGTCAGCGGGGAACTTGTATCGTTCATGCAGCTTCGTGAAGAGGAGGTTTCGCAAATTCCCTCGGTCCTTATGCCTTAGGTTCTCGGTGTTGATCGAGACGGTGCTCCGGAGAATGCACCCGAGCTGAACCGAGTACCCCTTGACTAATTCTTTGGGCGCCGTTGGATCCCCGTCGCAGTTCACTTCAGTAAATTCCTCCTTGACGGTGGCAAGCACGTTCGGGCGCTGGTCCTTCCGTTGCCTCTTCGGTTGGCTGCCATCTGTGCGTGCGCTGCCATCATCAGTGGTGGCATCCTCGGCGGCACCATCAGTGGTGTCATCCCTGACGCCACTAGGGGTTGTGTAGTCAGGACTGGTGTCTTCCGCGGCGTCCTCATAGCGGTGACGTTCTTCCTCCATCTCCTGGGGCTGCTCCCAGAATGCCTTGCCACCCGAACCGCCGGCCTCATTGTTGTGGGCCATGTTTCGCTCTAAATAGGAAAAAAGTTTGGTCAAAAAGTTGGTTATTGTCAAGGAACAAGATCTCTAAGTTGACCAAATAACCTAATTCTCGAGGAATTTGCTGTTAGTGTGTTGTTGCTAAGGTCCAAGTCCCTTCCTAACCCCCTTCTTCTTGTCTCCTCTCACTATCTCTCTCACACACATGGCAAGCAAGGGTGTCCGAGTGTGTGAAAAAATACTAAACTAATCCAAGGGCTGAAAATTGATCATTTAGGTTTTTATCGACACCGAGGCACCCTAAAAGCCAAGGTTTTATCATTTAGGGTTTGACTCTTGGCTAACCAACCTCACCTCCTCCTCCTCCTCCTCTTATTCTTCGACGTCTTCCTCTGACTAAATGGATTTCCAGGATGTAGGTGGATTCATGTGTATATATACACCTACACTAACTACTAGCCAGCCAGTGCGTTTAGACTAGATCGGGGGGTATTGTCTTCTGTTGTGTCATTTTCATAGTTTCTTTCTGATCACAGTGGATGAGGAGCTTGATTGGTTACTTTAATGGCGGTCAGGGCCAGGTAGGGGAGGTGGGCAGGCAGGACAGGAGCGAGGTCAACGGCTCGTGGATGGATCACATGTGGCCGCCCCCCAGCTCGAATCATGAGATTACGCAGGCAAATAAACAAATAGGATCCTACTTAATTAAGTACTAAGATACCCCGGCCCATGCATTAGTCGCAAGTACCCCATATGTCCTATTTTTAGCAAAGTCATGCTAAAATTCACGGAAAATTTCAGCATGACCTTTGCTGAAAATAGGACATATGGAGTACCCGAATTTGCCGGAACGGAAGTTAATCGACATTCCGGCAAACTCAAGGGCCTCTCGGGGTACCTGCAAAATCATTATCCCCGCGTAATGAAGTCGCCAATGGGTCATTTCAGAAGATCACAAGTAGCATCATCACAAGTACAGCTGCAGTAGCAGTGAATACAGGCATAACAGCAGCACACAGGTTTAATTAACTACTGTCAACATCACATTGAAATCACATCACATTGCCTACAAACAACGGTTCTTTCCTTTCTTTTCATTTTTGCCAAGTGATAGCAAATGATTAGCCACTTATTAAACGAGATGAAAAAGAAAGAAGATCCATCTACTCTAAATGAGAGATAACTTGTTGAGCAACCACAACAATCAAAAGAAAGAATAAAAGAGGATGCAATGCAGTGCTGCTGTTTTTCGAGTCAAGTGAGTGAATGATGTCAATGGATTCCCACAAATAATTCCATGGCAGTAAGCATATAAGCAAAGCACTGGAGATCATGACAAGCCGCCGCCGCCACAATTCCCATTTGTATGCACCACTAAAAGCTCAGTGCATCACAACACTGCACCACTATAGCTCGATAAACCATAATTTCAATCGAATACTTTGAGCAGTGGAATCTGACTGCAGTATGCCCTGAAGCAAGGCCAGGCCGATCCTCTTCCTCATTCAGGTGGTGTGCGTCTGCATCCAACATCTCCAGGTAGAAAGAAGGCAACATCTAATCTAAATCAGTAAATTGAAGACTTAGTTTGCGTGGATTAGACTAAACCAATATTTCCAGGTAAGCTTCCCCTGTTCAACAAGTACAGCCTATGTGCATGCCTGCTATGTCTTCTCTAGTTAGCACTTAGCACCCAGAAAGATTAATATATCATAAAAAATCCACACAAGCACTCCATGTATTGGGGGAAAAGACTTTATTAAATCTAGAATCTCAAACATCGGGCTCCATTTGACACTCTGGTGGATTATGAGTCTATGATAATGCCATTTGTCTATCAAATATTTGCCTATTAGCATTATGTTTAACAAAAACATTCCTACTTCCGTGGCTGTTTTATTATATTATATTTTTGCAGCAGATTGTAAAATAAGTATGACAATCTATGTACTATTATAGTTGTGTTCTAGCCTAATAAGTATGACAATCTATGTACTTGAAGCCCCAATGGTAAAGACTGAAGAGCCCACAATCCAATTGACTGGAGACTGGACTGTCATGTGAATGGTTGCAGTAGAGACGTCATGTGATTTGAATTACTTGAATCACTTAATTTGGCTCCACTACTGCTGTGCTAAGTCTGAGTTTACAACTTATACTCTTTTATGTAGCATTTGGGAAATAAAAGGTGCATGAACCAGAGAATAAACAGGCTGATAAAACACTATTCCAGAGGCAGAGTTGAAATGTGTTGATGTTCATAAATCAGTTTCTTATGTCCTGAACAAAACGTCAGTGGTACCAAAGGTATGAGAACCTACTAGTGTCACTAACTAATTAACTAACTTTGCTGTTCCCCTACTTTGATAGCATATAAAAATACCAAATCATCCTATGTGAGATGTGGTGTTATGGCAAAGAAAAACAAATCCTTCCACAAACCATTTGTCAAATCTTCCATGAAAACAGACGCGACATGCCGGTTGCCAAGAGAAGGCAAAGCTTAACCATACCTAGTAGTGATTTCACCTTGTTGCTCTGCAAGTGCCCGACGAAATGCCACCGGATGTCTTCCGGAAGCTGCACGCTTAAGACATGAGAACAGAGCAGAATCAAATCATCAGCCAGCAAACAGATGGGGATCCAGCCACCCAATCCAGTCCAATCCAACCCAATCCGGAGGAGGTGGCCTCACCTGCGGCGCCTCGAACCGGCGGAGGAGGACGTCGACGTTCTCGCGGCGGTGGGGTGTTGAAGACCTGGCGGCGAGGTTCCTCCTCTCGGTGGCGGCGGGGCTCCCTCGGCCCCCTCGGTGGCCGGCCCCCGGTGGCCTCTTCCCCTCGGTGGCGGCGGCGGGGCTCCTCCTCTCCTTGTGGAGGCAGGGCGTTGATCCGGCGCGGTGGTCGTCGGAGCGGGGGAGGCGGCGGGGGCGCGGGGGCGGCGGCAGCGCAGTACGGGTCAGGGCAGTGGGCGGGTCGGGGCAGCTGTGGGCGGGTGAGAGATGGGGAAGATAGAAAGGGGACTGGGGATTTTAGTGGGGGGAAGGGTTAGCAATTGCGCACCCCCGAGCGGTGCGCCATTAGAATTTTTTTGATAGCAATGGCGCATCCACACGCGGTGCACCATTAGAAATCTTTTTTTGTATAGCAATGGCGCATCCCAGAGAGGTGCGCCATTAGTAATCGTTTTTTTTTTGAATAGCAATGGCGCACCCCAGAGAGGTGCGCCATTAGTAATCTTTTTTTGTATAGCAATGGCGCTCGGGGGGGGGGGGAGGGAGGGGAACCGAGCGAGGAGACAGGGGAGGGTGCGGGGGGTCGTTGGCGGCGGCGGAGCGGGGATGGTGTGCGGGGTCGGCGGCGGTGGAGCGGGGAGGGTGCGGGGGGTCGGCGGCGGCAGTGGAGCAGGGAGGGTGCGGGGGGTCGACGGCGGCGGTGGAGCGGGGGAGGGTGCGGTGGGTGCTCGGCGGCGGTGGAGCGGGGAAGGGTGCGGGGGGTCGGCGGCAGCGGTGGAGCGGGGGAGGGTGGGGGGTGCTCGGCGGCGAGGGGGATCTGGCGAGGGGGGATAGCGATCGAGATGGAGGGGGATCGAGATCGAGTGTCCTCATGAATATTCAATATTTTTTCATATTGAATATGAAAAAATATCATCAAATTTGAAAAAACATTCATGAATTCAAAAAGTGCCCATGAAATTTAAAAATATTCATGAGTTCAAAAAAATTAACAAATTCAATACTTTTTGTGAGTTAGAAATTCAATACCATAATAAACATAAATAAATATTCATGAGGACACTAGAAAAGAAGAAATATCATTTCAATATGTCGAAATACAATCGATCTTAGCTAGCTATCTGTTCACAATCTTCTTGCCCTTATTTTTCGTAAATGGAGTTCTTCTCTTGAACGGACGTCCTTTAGGTAGGGTGGTCCTGCTTCTTCTTGTGGTGTATGCTGGTACTTCATCGTCGTCGTCATGTTCCATCTTCGGGTCGCCGTACTTGTCGAAGTCTTGCTCATTGGCGACTCCATCCATTCCGATGATCTTCCTTTTGCCTCTCCTCACGACAACACGACTGGGCTTTGACGGGTCGGTAATGAAGAAGCATTGGTCCACTTGGGAAGCCAGTACCCATGGCTCATTTTTCGCGGTGACGTTTGCGCCCGCGGTCTTGGATTTGGCTTCGGGTATAACCATGGTGGTGAAATACCGGTCTTCTTTTAGGACGCTCTTGGCCCATCTGACACGGAACATCGGGACCTTCTCTCCAGCGTAGCTCAGCTCCCAGATCTCCTCGATCCTTCCGTAGTATCTGTCCTTGTCGTTACCGGTGTAGGATTCCATCGTTACCCCGGAGTTCTGATAACCATCGCTCTTCATGTCCTTTCCCTCGGTGTAGAATGTGTAGCCGTTGATATCGTACGCCTCATACGTCATCAGGTTGTGCTCGGCGCCCTGTGACAAGGCGAATATGAGTTGTTCTTCCGCGGAAGAATCCTCATGTAAAGGGTACGACAAAAGCTTCTGCTTGAACCAACGCGTGAAACATGAGTTGTGCTCTTTGATTATATCTCCGTCCGTCCTCTGTTGGCCTCGGTCATTGTACGTCTTCTCAATAAAGGTTTTGTGCTCTACCACCCAAGGATCGACCACGTCTATGTGTTGTAGCGCGACTAGGTTTGCTCTTTCAAAGTCGGCGAGTCGACCCTCGAAGTCGACATGCATTTCGCGGCGACCCTCACGGTGACCCCATCCAGCGAGCCTGCCGAGGTGCCTATTGACGGGCAGACCAACGGGGTTCTCGATGCCTAGATAATTCGTGCAGTAGGAGATGCACTCTTCGGTCAGAAAGCCCCTGGCTATGCTTCCCTCTAGACGTGACATGTTGCGAACGTATCCTTTGATGACACCATTCATCCTTTCGAACGACATCATGCTGTGCAGGAACGTTGGCCCGAGTTGGATGATATCCTCCACGATATGGACCAGCAGATGCACCATAACGTCGAAGAATGCGGGCGGGAAGTACATCTCAAGCTCGCATAGTATCACCACGATCTCTTCCTGTAGCCTTCTGAGTTGCCTCACGCCAACCGACTTCCGAGAGATGACGTCGAAAAAGTTGCATAGGCCAAATAGCGTTTCACGGACGTGCGCGTCCGTGATCCCACGGATTGCAACTGGAAGTATCTGCGTCATCAGCACGTGACAGTCATGAGACTTCATCCCGCTGAACTTCTGCTTCGCTGAGTCTAGGTATCTGCTTATCTTCCCCGCGTAACCGTAAGGAAGTTTTACTCCTACGAGGCAGGTGAAAAACTGATCGATCTCCTCCTGACTTAGAGTGAAGCACGCGGGAGGGAAGTCATTTCCGGGCTTCTTGGCCTTTTTGCCTTTGCGACGACTTTCCATGTCCTGCTTCGCCTCATCATCATTGCATGAAGCTCCTCCCTGATGCCCATTGATTTCAAGTCTGCCCTTGCTTTCGGCCCATCTTTGGTCCTCTCTGGCATGTTGAGCAGGGTACCAAGCAGACTCTCGCACACGTTCTTCGTGATATGCATGACATCAAGGCTGTGAGGCACACGGTGGATCTTCCAGTACGACAAGTCCCAGAAAACAGACCTCGTTTTCCATACCTTCAGCAGCGGCTCTTGTGCCTTTTGCTTCTTTCCCGGCTCTGGCGCCTTTTGCTTCTTTCCCGACAGTGGGCAATCTTTCCAATTTTTCAACAGCTCGTCTATTTCCTCGCCGCTCCTCGTACGCGGGCGTCTTCGGGTTTCGGTTTCACCATCGAACAGATCCTTGCGTTTCCTCCATGAGTCATCATCGCGAAGCCACCTTCGATGTCCCATGAACACGGTTTTCGAAGACCCGGGATCTCTGTCTAGCTGGCGATACGTTGTGTCATCCATGCACCTGACGCATCCAGAAAATCCGTGGACCACCTGCCCCGCGACATATCCGTAACCGAGATAGTCGTGCACCGTCGTGAGCAGTGCAGCTCTCATAGGGAAATATTCTTTCTCTGCGGCGTCCCACGTATTGGATGGTGTTTTCCACAGCGTGTCTAGCTCCTCTTTCAGTAGCCCCAGATATAGATTGATGTCGTTCCCTGGTTGTTTCAGCCCTTCAATTAGCATACTCATGTAAATGTACTTCCTCTTCATGCAAAACCAGGGGGGAAGGTTGTACATCCACACAAACACAGGCCAGGTGCTATGTGTGCTTCTTTGGCTGCCAAACGGATTGACTCCATCGGTGCTCGCGCCCAGCACGATGTTCCTTGGATCGTTCCCAAATTCTGGGTGTTCGAAGTTCAACGCTTGCCACTGGCTCCCATCCTTAGGGTGACCCAGCATCTTGTATTTTTTATTTATCTCCGAATCATTTGCGTCATCTTGTCGCTTCTTCTCCTCCCTATCCGCGTGCCAACGCAAGGGCTTTGCTACCTTAGGGTCCGCGAAATACCGCTGCAGACGCGGAGTGATCGGAAAGTACCACACCACTTTTCGAGGAGCTTTCTTCCTCTTCTTGTATCGAGTGACGCCGCACACCGGAAATATGGTAGACTCCGCGTGCTCGTCCTGATAAATGATGCAATTGTTCATGCACACATGGTATTTCACGTGCGGTAAATCCAGAGGACACACGATTTTCTTCGCCTCCTCGAAACTGGTCGGGCACTTGTTCCCCTTGGGAAGACGTTCGTGCCAGAATGACATGTTCTCGTCGAAGCATGCGTCGGTAATTTTGTGTTTTACCTTCATCTCCAGAGCCATGAGCGTTACTTTCAGGCGGGTATCCTCGGGCCTGCATCCTTCATACAATGGAGTAACCGCGTCTATCTCCAGTTGATCCAGCTTGGCTTTCTCTCGGGCGGCAGCTCTTGCGTTATCCGTCTGCTTGAGAAGCAGCTCTTGAATATGAGGGTCCTGCACCCAGCCCATCGATGGTCCATCGTCGTCTGCTCCGGCATCTTCATCTTCATGATCATGCCCTTTGTCTGCTCCAGCATCTTCCTCATCATCATGTCCAGCATCTTCTACATGATGACTGTGTACTGCATCTACTTCGTGATCATGTCCTGGAGATTCTTCGTCTTCTCGGCCGCCCTCGCCGCGGTTGTCTTGTTGCCCTTCCTCATTTCTTGCCGGCCGGCCCCCATGGACGACTTCATAATCATCTTCATCACCTTGCCACCGATAGCCATCCATGAAACCACGCAAGAGCAGGTGGTCCCGCACCTGTACGGAATCCGGGCCCATAAGGCTCCTCAGCTTGCATCTTCGACACAGACATCTTATCTCCGTCTCGTTCTTTCGAAGCATCTCGGCCTTCGCGGAGCTCAAAAACCTATTCACGATGCCTTCGGTCATCGTGCGGGCCATGGTCGCCTGCGGGGTAGAGCAAAACGATATTTTAGAACCAAGAAAAAGTTTGGCATGACTTTGCCTAAAAATAGGACCAAAAAGAATGCATAGTGCCAAAATTCTCGCCGAAACGGAAATGTATCAACATTCCGGCAAAATATTGGCAACTATCGCATTTCAAATACCGGTACCTGCTAACACAAACATATATGCAACACCACAAACATATGCAACACCACAAACATACATAGATCTAGCTAGGCCATAAAAAGTGCATGTGTACGTTGTTGGAGGGAGAAAAAAGTAGATCTACAACGTAAAGAAAGCTTTCCCCTTACTTACCTATCAAAAAAAGATAATTTAACCACTTAATTTGGATGAATCTATGGTGCAAATGAGGTGAGGAGGAGGAGGCAGCCGAGACAAGCTTGGAGGAGGAGGTGGAGAGAATGAAGTGGGGAAAGTGAGTGTGTAGGTGGCTGTCCAAAATATCTAGCTGGTCCCTGGTTACTAATGGCGCACCAGCTGGCGGTGCGCCATTAGTAGTTTTGCAAAAACAAAAAACAAAAAATGATAGTAGTGGCGCACGGGGTGACTGGTGCGCCATTACTAGTTAAAACTAGTAAGGGCGCACTGTGCCCTGGTGCGCCATTAGTATTTTTGGAAAAAAGAAAAAAATTGGTTAGTAGTGGCGCACGGGGTGACTGGTGCGCCATTACTTGTTAAAACTAGTAATGGCGCACTGTGCCCTGGTGCGCCATTAGTAGTTTTGGAAAAAAAGGAAAATTTGTTAGTAGTGGTGCGCCATTAGTGTCTATAACACTAATGGCGCACCAATACACGGTGCGCCATTGCTATATAGTAGTGGCGCACCGCATGTCTGGTGCGCCATTACTGTCCATATTATTTATAGCCCTTTTCCTAGTAGTGTCTGGCCCAAAGGATGTATCCTGGCCCATAAAAAATCTCCGTGGAGTTTCGTTGCATTTGGACTCCGTTTGGTAATGATTTCCTGCGATGTAAAAAACAAGCAAAAAACAGCAACTGGCACTGGGCACTGGGTCAATTGGTTAGTCCCAAAAAATGATGTAAAGTTGGTATAAAATGATTGTAAAACATCCAATAATGATAATAAAAAAGCATGAATACTTCATAAATTATAGATACGTTGGAGACGTATCAGCATCCCCAAGCTTAATTCCTGCTCGTCCTCGAGTAGGTAAATGATAAAAGAAATAATTTATGAAGTGTGAATGCTAGCAAAGTGCACAAGTTTGATCAATGACAATTTGAATCACTTTTTCTAGCATCATAACAGCAATTCTTTCTTGTAAAACTTCTCATGTTATAGTAGCAACCAATTCACATGTTAAGGTTCAAACAATGAATTCTCTTGAAACTCAACAACCTATGTTCTTAGTCACCAAGCAATTACAATTCAACTTATTCAACAGAGTCCAAGTAAGAGCTCCACATACTCAACCATCATATAGTCTTCTATGATTGCTAACACTCATAGCATACACATGAGCAAAACGTTTCAACCGGACACATAGAAAGATAGGGGCTTATTGTTTTGCCTCCCAACGTATTCACCTCAAGGGTGATGTCAACAATAATAACTCATTAACTCATGCTACCCATATTCAACTGGACATATGTGCCTAGATCTTTCCTCACCACATGATGCTTGCCAAAATAGAAAAATAAAAAGGAATAGAGAGAAAAACTTTGACTCTTGCATAAAAGTAAATACATAAAAGTAAAAGATATGCCCTTCACAGAGGGAAGCTGTGATTTGCAGAGGTGCCAGAGCTCAAGTTTTAAAACAGAGGTAAATGATATTTTGAGAGGTACACCCTTCTCATTCACTTCACGACCATCAGTTATCAATATCTTCCATGCTAAGCACGCTAGTGGCGGTTCCCAAGCGATAAAAGTAAAGGTTTACTCCCCCTCCACCATCAATCACACTCCACGGCTTGTCCGAAACAACGGGTGCCGGCCATACCAACAACAGTCCTGGGGGAGTTTTGTTTAATTATTTGCATTTTTGAGTTCGGAACTGGGAATCCCTATTACCACCCTTTTCTCGTGCGATGGCGAGTGAATAAACACTCGACCTGAGAATAACCCGCTTAGCATGGAATATACCGATCACCTCCTGTCGTTCCATGAACGGTCCAGGCACACAAAAGGGTAATTTTTAGAAGTTTTTTAGAGGTGGCACATGCAAATTTGCTTAGGACGGCAGGGTAATACCCCATATAGGTAGGTATGGTGGACTCTTGAAAAATAAGATTTGGGTTTTAAGGGTATTTGGATGCACAAGTAGTATCTCTACTTGGTGCGGAATTTTTGGCTAGCAAAGATGGGGGCAAGCACCACATGTTAAAGGATCTATGACAATATAACTTCTATGTGAATATGAACAAACATAAATCATTATGTTGTCTTCCTTGTCCAACGTCAACAATTTTGGCATATAATATTTTGATGAGGGCTCACAATCACAAAAGATTTCTAGGACAGTGTATTTGCATGTGAAAGTTCTCTTCCTTATACTAATTATTCCTGAATTGCTTGTATGACCAATATTGTGATTGTCAAGCCTCAAAAGATTTCACTTTCTAAACCCAATGTGAAGCTACCACTAAGCATGATATGATTTCAACTTTTTGATATTCAATTCATTCAACAATTTACTCATAGAATATAAGTGAAGCACAAGAGTAAATGGCAAGCTACTCCAAAAAGATATAAGTGAAAATCAATTGAGTAGTTAAGTAAATAGATAGCTATGTGAGGACTCTCTCTTATTTAGAACTTTCAGATCTAAGTATTTTATTAAAGCAGAAAACAAAAACAAAATAAAATGACATTCTAAGAATATCACACATCATGTGAAGAAGCAAAAACTTAGGCTCAACCGATAGTAACCGATAATTGTTGAAGAAGAAAGGTGGGATGCCTACCGGGGCATCCCCAAGCTTAGATGCTTGAGACTGTTTGAAATATTATCTTGGGAGGCCTTGGGCATCCCCAAGATTGATCTTTTGTGTCTCCTTAATTCCTCTCATATCACGGTTTTCCTAAATCTCAAAACTTTCATCCACACAAAACTCAACAAGAACTCGTGCGATAAGTTAGTATAAACCAATGCAAGAGGCTTATCATTCTCTACTGTAGCAAATAACTAAAATTATTATTCAAAATTGCATACTAAATGCTCTGCATATTTAATACTCCTATCCTCAAATAGAATCATTAAACAAGCAAACATATGCAAACAATGCAAACATAACAGCAATCTTCCAAACCAGTACAGTCTGTAAAGAATGGAAGATTCATCATACTTACCTAACTCCAAAAATTATGAAAGAAAATTCTCACCGTAGATAATTCATCAGAGCTTATTTTGCAAAAAAATTCAACACTTTATCACATTCTGACTTTCCTAGGGAATTTTGCAACAGCGGTAAACTTTATGTTTTCAAACAGCAACATGTAGACTTGCAAAATAAGCATAGCAAAGGCTATCAATGCCACTTTTATTGAAATATAAGATGAAAAACATTATTCTAAATAAAAACAAGCAAATCCTAACAAAATAAATTGACGCTCCAAGAAAAACACATATCATGTGACGAATGAAAACATAGCTCCAAGTGAGGTTACCGATAATGTTGGAGACGTAAGAGGGGATGCCTTCCGAGGCATCCCCAAGCTTAGTTCCTTGGATAGTAACTTGTGGTGCCTTGGTAATCCACAATATTAGTGTATTGTCACTCCTTATTCTCCTCATATCGATATCTCACCCAAAACTTGAAAACTTCAATCACACAAAACTTAACAAAACTTCATGAGATAGGTTAGTATGATAAAGAGAAAACCATTTCACTTTGGTACTGTCAAAGACAAGATTCATAATTGTTTCCACACAATTCCTACTGTAGCATATCATTTCCAAAATTTATATTGAGCTATATAAGCCATAGAAACTAGAAAACAAGCAAACTATGCATTGAAAACAGAATCTATCAAAAACAGAACAGTCTGTAGTAATCTGTACTTAAACCATACTTCTGATACTCCAAAAATTATGAAACAAATTGGACCACGTGAGAAATTTGTATATTAAAGTTCTTCAAAAATAATTAACTCAAAATCACTCTCCTGTTAAAAATGAGACTCATTTTCATGAGCGCGTAAGTTTCTATTTTTCAGCAAGATCAACTCAACTATCACCCAACATGATCCCAAAGGCTTTACTTGGCACTTTATTGAAGGAAAAGCAATAAAACATGATCAATACAGTATCATAATCATGTGAACACACAAAAACAGTAGGTAAAAGTGTTGGGTTGTCTCCCAACAAGCGCTTTTCTTTAATGCCTTTTAGCTAGGCATGATGATTTCAATGATGCTCGCATAAAAGATAAGAACTGAATACAAAGAGAGCATCATGAAGCATATGACTAGCACATTTAAGTCTAACCCACTTCCTATGCATAGGGATTTTGTGAGCAAACAACTTATGGGAATAACAATCAACTAGCATAGGAAGGCAAAACAAGCATAACTTCAAAACTTTCAACACATAGAGAGGAAACTTGATATTATTGCAATTCTTACAAGCTGAAGTTCCTCCCTCATAATACTTTTTAGTAGCATCATGAATGAATTCAACAATATAACTATCACGTAAAGCATTCTTTTCATGATCCACAAGCATAGAAATTTTATTACTCTCCACATAAGCAAATTTATTCTCGTCAATAGTAGTGGGAGCAAACTCAACAAAATAACTATCATGAGAGTGAAAATTAAATTCATGATGACAAGTTTCATGGTTATCATTATTCTTCATAGCATACATGTCATCACCATAATCATCATAGATAGCAAATTTGTTGTCATAATCAATTGCAACCTCTTCCAAAATAGTGGATTCATCATTGAATAAAGTCATGACCTCTCCAAATCCACTTTCATCAATATAATCATCATAAATAGGAGGAATGCAATCATCATAATAAATTTTCTCATCAAAACTTGGGGGACTAAAAATATCATCTTCATCAAACATAGCATCCCCAAGCTTATGGCTTTGCATATCACTCTCATCATGGATATTCAAAGAATTAATACTAGCAATATTGCAATCATGCTCATCATTTATACCAAATGTTCTATTGAATTCTTCTTCTAGCAATTGAGCACAATTTTTTGATCCATCATTTTCAAGAAAGATGTTATAAAGATGATCAATAATATGATGCAACCTCAATTCCATTTTTATGTAGTTTTCTTTTATAAACCGAACTAGTTATAAAACAAGAAACTAAAAGATTCGATTGCAAGATCTAAAGATATACCTTGAAGCACTCACCTCCTCGGCAACGGCGCCAGAAAAGAGCTTGATGTCTACTACGCAACTTTATTCTTGTAGACACGTGTTGGGCCTCCAAGCGCAGAGTTTTGTAGGACAGTAGAAATTTTCCCTGAAGTGGATGACGTAAGGTTTATCAATCCGTGAGAGGTGTAGGATGAAGATGGTCTCTCTCAAACGACCCTGCAACCAAATACAAGAAATCTCTTGTGTCCCCAACACACCCAATACAATGGAAAATTGTATAGGTGCACTAGTTCGGCGAAGAGATGGTGATAAAAGTGTAATATGGATGGTAGAAATATATTTTTAAAATCTGAATAACTAAAAACAACAAGGTATTAATTAGTAAATGGGCACAAAAACATTATTGCAATGCTTGAAAACAAGGCCTAGGGTCCGTACTTTCGCTAGTCCAATCTCTCAACAATGCTAACATAGTTGGATCATATGATTATCCCTCAAAGTGCAACTAAGAATCACTCCCGAGTTCCTATTAGCGGAGAACAAAAGATAGAAGATCACCTCAAAGCTATTCTTTCCGTTCGATCTATCCTAGAGCTCGTACTAAAATAACGCAAGTTATTTTTTTCATTCGATCTAATCAAGAGTTCGTACTAGAATAACACCAAAGCAAATTCATATTCATAATACTTAATCCACACAAGGAACTACAAGGAGACCCCAAAGTTTCTATCGGAGAAAAGATAATAAAAACGTGCATCAACCCCTATGCATAGATTACCCCAATATCACCGCGGGAATCCGCGAGTTGAATGCCATAATACATATCAAGTGAATCAATATAATACCACAATTGTCACCTCAAGTATTCATACCGCAAGACATATATCATGTGTTCTCATCTCTGAATATTAAATCCGACAATACAAAACTTCAAAGGGTAAAGATTCAATTCATCATAACAAGAGTATAGAGGGGAGAAACATCATATGATCCGACTATATTAAAAAAGCCCATGACATAAATCACGAGAGAGAGAGAGATTAAACACATAGCTACCGGTACAAACCCTCAGCCCCGAGGGTGGACTACTCCCTCCTCATCGTGGTGGCCGCTGGGATGATGAAGATGGCCACCGGAGATGATTCCCCCTCCGGCAGGGTGCCGGAATGGGGTCTAGATTGGTTTTCGCGGATACAGAGACCTTGCGGCAGCGGAACTTCTAAACTAGGTTAACCCCGAAGGGTTTCAGAATATCTGGGAATTTATAGGGCAAAGATGCGGTACGGGAGGCCACTGAGGTGGGCACAACCCACCTGGGCGCGCCAGGGGGCCTGGCGCGCCCTGGTGGGTTGTGCCCCCCTCGGGGCACCCCCCAGGTGCTGCTCTGGCCCAAAGGATGTCTCCTGGCCCATAAAAAATCTCCGTGGATTTTCGTTGTATTTGGACTTCGTTTGGTAATGATTTCCTGTGATGTAAAAAACAAGCAAAAAACAGCAACTGAGACTAGGCACTGGGTCAATAGGTTAGTCCCAAAAAATGATGTAAAGTTGCTATAAAATGATTGTAAAACATCCAAGAATGATAATAAAACAACATGAATACTTCATAAATTATAGATACGTTGGATATGTATTATTTACCATGAGCTTATGCAAACGAGACCAGAAGATTCATTAGCGGGCAGTAAACGCGGTTGAGCCGGCAGTTCCTTGATACTCGCGATGGTCTGAACATCCTATTGTATGGAGCCGTGAGGATCACCTGCCCCGGGTTGACAATCTGGGTCAATTGGCTTTGGTGGTTGCACCTCAGGTTGGAGGGCACAAGTTTACTAAGGTGCTAATGGATGGAGGCAGCAGCATCAATATCCTTTACTATGATACTTTTCGCCGTATGAATTTGACTAACAAAGATCTTAAGCCGTCTTCTATTGTTTTTTATGGGGTGGTACCAAGTAGGTCGGCGTACCCGGTGGGTAGGATAGCTTTGAAAGTGGCCATTGGTGATGATCATGACTACAGAGCTGAGACATTGACTTTTCAAGTAGTCAAGATCAAGAGCCCTTATCATGCCCTATTTGGGCGGCCGGCTTATGCTAAATTTATGGCGAGGCCTTGTTATGTTTATCTGCAGCTTAAAATGCCGGGTCGTAAGGGTACCATCACATTGCATGGAAAAAAGGAAAATAGCCTTGGAGTGTGAAGAGGGTGATGTTGCTTATGCTGAGTCTATTTGTGCAACAGAGGAGTTGAAGTTTTACAAAGATAATGTTGACCCTAAAGATATGACACCTTTGAACAAGACAACCACAGAGCATGACCCCTCATTGAAGTTTAAGTCAGCAGATGACACTAAGCTGGTTGACTTTGTTCCTGGCGATTCATCCAAGTAGTTCAGTATCAGTGCTAATATGGATTCGAAATAGGAAAGCGCGCTCATTGAGTTCATCCGTGAGATACGGGACATCTTTGCATGGAAACCTTCAGACATGCCAGGTGTACCGAGGGAACTCGCTGAGCACACTCTCAATATTGATCCAAAGTTTAAGCTGGTCAAGCAATTCCTTCGTCATTTTAATGAAGAAAGGCGTAAGGCCATTGGTGAAGAAGTGGCCCGACACTTGGCGGCTGGGTTCATCATTGAAGTTTTTCATTCTGAGTGGTTGGCTAACCCGGTGCTGGTACTTAAGAAGAATGGCGCTTGGCGTATGTGTGTGGATTACACAGACCTTAACAAGGCTTGTCCGGCTGACCCTTTTGCTCTCCCTCTTATTGACCAGATCATCGATGCTATGGCGGGTTGTGAGCATTTGAGTTTTCTGGATGCTTACTCTGGTTATCATCTGATCAAGATGGCGGTTAAGGACTAGGAGAAGACAGCTTTCATCACTCCCTTTGGAGCCTTCTGCTATGTGTCTATACCTTTTGGGCTCAAGAGTGCCCAGGCGACTTATCAGCGGTGTGTTCAGAATTGACCAGATTGGACGCAATGTTCATGTTTATGTGGATGATATTGTTGTGAAATCCAGGAAGAAGGAGACCTTGATAGACGATTTGAAAGAGACCTTTGACAATCTCCGAGTCTACAAGATGATGCTTAACCCGTCCAAGTGTGTTTTTGGTGTGCCAGCACGCAAGCTCTTGGATTTTTTTCTTCTGAAATAGGCATTGAAGCTAACTCAGAGAAAATCAAGGCTATCACGTCTTTGGCTAAGCCGGCGTGTATTAATGACGTCCAACGTCTGGCGGGTCGTATTGCGGCTTTAAGCCAATTTATAAGCCGTTTGGGCGAAAAGGCTATCTCTCTGTATCAGATGATGAAGAAAACAGATCACTTTGTCTGGAGTGATGCTGCCAATCAGGCGTTTGAGGCGTTGAAAAAGGAGTTGGCTGAGCTGCCAATCCTTGCACCTCCTATTGATAAGGAGCCCTTACTGTTATATGTGGCTGCTAATAGCAGAGCCGTTAGTGTGGCCGTTGTTGTGGAAAGGAAAGAATCAGGCAAGGAATATCCGGTTCAGCGGCCGGTTTACTATGTCAGTGAGGTACTCATTGAATCCAAGCAGAGATACCCACATTGGCAGAAGCTGGTTTATGGAGTGTTCATGGCTAGTCATAAGATAAAACAGTATTTCCTTGGTCATCGCATCACTGTGGTTAGTTCTGCTCCCTTAGGGGATATTATTCAAAACAGAGAAGCCACAGGCCGGGTAGCCAAGTGGGCCATTGAGCTTGGACCCCATGGTTTGAAATACATGTCTCGGACATGTTGGGGATCATTGCAGAAATTAAAAAATTTCTACGCATCACCAAGAACAATCTATGGAGTCTTCTAGCAACGAGAGGGAAAAGAGTGCATCTACATACCCTTGTAGATCGCAAGCGGAAGCGTTCAAGTGAACGGGGTTGATGGAGTCGTACACATCGTGATCCAAAACACCGATGACCGAGCGCCGAACGGACGACACCTCCGCGTTCAACACTCGTACGGTTGGGGAAGACGTCTCCTCCTTCTTGATCCAGCAAGGGGGGGGGAGAGGTTGATGGAGATCCATCAGCACAAAGGCGTGGTGGTGGAAGCAGCGGGGATCTCGGCAGGGCTTCGCCAAGCTCAGCGAGAGGGAGAGGTGTCACGGGAGGGAGAGGGAGGCGCCAGGGGCTTGGGTGCGGCTGCCCTCCCTCCCCCCTCTTTATATAGGGCCCCTGGGGGGCGCCGGCCCTAGGAGATCCAATCTCCAAGGGGGGGGGGCAGCGGCCAAGGGGGTGGCTTGCCCCCCAAGCCAAGTGGGGCGCCCCCCACCCCTAGGGTTTCCAACCCTAGGCGCAGGGGGAGTGTAGCGACCCGACCTCAGATGGTCAAGTCTCTGTGTTTCTGTGCCATCCCTGGATCAGTATGCTGGCACACACAGTACATCAATGTATATATCAAAGTGCAATCACATGTATAAATAACGTAAAACTGATATATACCTCATAAGTCACAGCGGAAACAAATAGTTGGGTGTGGAGTCCCATCAACGCCATCGGCAGGTTGAGTGTAGACCGTAACCCTGTACCGTACTCTTACTCGTTGGAAGAAAGTATCTGCAACATGATACGTTGCAGCCGTGTAGGTCAGTACATTGAATGTACAAGCAAGATCACAACATGAGAAAACAGATGATAAAACTATACTACATGCAATATGGCTTTGTGGCTCTGTGTCTGAGTTTTGTTTTGCATAAAAGCTGGTTTTATTTTTCCTACATCAAAGGAATATCAGGAGTCTGTACTATAGAGTTTTCTATCGTCACATGGTTCCGCCAACCGATGTCTCATAGTCCAAAATCATCATAAGTTGCCCACAATTATGTTATCAGTCCGGTGTTGAGAGTTCCGAGATAGATCCAAGTCCAGAGGCTCAAATTGTCCATAACCAGGGACACGGCTAATCGATTAGGTTTAAACCCTCTGCAGAGGTTTGTACACTTTACCCGCAAGATTCGATCCCTCTTTTTACGTTCTCGCACTTCAGGTTGTTTGAGAACAAGACGACCGAAACATGGTCTTCCAAAGAGTTCCCCTGACCACTGTCCGGTGCTCATCCAATCCTACCGTAGTTCTACATCTGCTAGCACCGTCCCAGCCAGAGTCACAACTAAGGTCAACCAAGCCAAAGCCCATAGTGACTTGCGGTTGCACAGGTAAGCTTCTGGGCATGAAGTATTCTTCCGTCTCATTGAGTCTGGGTGAAGCTTTCCGCAAGATGTCATGGCACTTCTCCATGCATCCCGGCCGTCCACTGGTTTCTCCAGGGTGCCCGTCAACCGTCCTTCACCCAGTAGTGTGTATTGAATTCTTGTCTCGAGTCTTGAAGTCTTGAGGCCTTGAAGATGCAGTCCTTGCAGATGCCATCATGGAGTTGTCGTCATTGACGTAGAGTCCTCCTTCTTCACACCACTCTCGTGCACTCATACCAAACCCCGTCTACTATAGCGTAGCATTAAAATAAATAACGTCCCGGGCTTGGTAACAGGGTGATGGGTTCCTACCTCATGCATACTACTCAACTACAAGAATTCAATATCACTACTGGAGGGTTGTTGCAAAGATGCCACTAAATGCAATAAAAACATAGATATGAAAGCATGGTCAAAGTGAACTTGCCTGGTATTACTTGATGAAGATAATAAAACTCTCAGAATAATGACTTGGTAGAACTATTCGTCACTCCGTTGAAAATCTATATAGTCAAACATAGCATTCACATAAGCAAACATATTAGCAAGCAATTCTAACACTCATAATAAAACCAACAAATAAAATGCAAATCAACAAGGGACACCAAATAAAAACAAAGGAAAACTACACAACAAAACTACTAAAGAAAACTCTAAGACATAACACAAAACAGTTTTGTCCTATGTAAGACCTTAACAACAATTAAAACACTAAAATAATAAATTAACAGAAAATACAAATTAAAACAACTAAGTTAATAGAAAGTATTTTTCATAAAATTTTATTTGTAAAAGGAAACAAATAAAAAGCTTTTATGAAACACTAACTATGACCTAAACAAGTTTTCATACAAAACTAAGCAAAATAAAATTTTAAAATAAAAACAAAATTTTCTTTTCTTGACTAACATAAACAAAACTAATTTTTTCAAGAGTGACAAAATGAAATAATTTAAAACTAATAAAAACAATAAACAAAAGACTAAAACAAAACTATAACTAAAACAGTACTGTTTTGCTAAAAACTTAATTTAAAATAAACTAAAAATAAATCACTATATGACTCTGGATAGACAAAATAATAACAAAACCGTAGCAAAAAGAATCAATCAAAAATATTTTGTAAAACTCAAAATATGACCAAATTAGTGATTTGAAATTTTTTTCATCAAACTCAAGTTTAAACTACTCAAATCTGAAAACTAAGTATGCAAACAGAAACTTCAACAAATTTTTGACACAATGCAAAAGGAATCACTCAATTTGGATCTAAAACATAAAATATATAAGCAATCTAAAATTGAAACTATTTCTGTTTTTTAAAACAGAAACAAAAATAAATGAGAAAAAAATCAAAGGGCAGGTGCTACGCATTGGGTTCCTACCGGGCCTAAGCAGTGGGCGATCTGAACTAAACGACGCTCGGCCGATCTTTAACAGACTAGTGCGCGTGCACAGAAAAAAAGCCCGGCTAAACCGATTAGATCTAAACCGTAAATAAACCGAAGCTAAACCGATCTAGTAAAAATAACCTAACCGTCGAGATTAGATCTAATCTAGGGCGTTTATTAGATCGGACGGTGGAGGGCAGTGGTGTGCTCACCGCGGTGGAGGTGAACTCCGGCGAGGTCGCCGGCAGCGGTGGTGGCTCCTCCCGTGGGTCTGCGGCTTCAGGGAGGGCTCTGTTCGAAGTGGGCGACGGTGACGAGCATGAAGGTGGCCTCGGCGTGGCTCGAGGACGGCGGTCTCGAATGGGGCGAGCTCGACGGCGGCGGTGATGTCCGGTGGTGAAGGGGCGAAGGCGGAGCGGCTCAGGGAATGCGAAGGAACGAGGGGAGTCTGGGGTTTGCTCGGGGGCGTCGGGGAGGTGTGTGGTGCTCGGGTGGGTGGCAATGGCGGCGGTGGCCGAGGTGAGCTCCGGCGAGCAATGGTGGCGGTGGCAGGAGGTTTGGGGAATCGGGAAAGGGCGGAACGGGTCGAGGGGAGGGGTATAAATAGGGGGAGGTCGACTTTGAGGAGGGGGCAGATCGTGGAGAGGATCCCGAGGATCGCGGGATTCGGCGGTGGCGGCGGCGCGGTTTGGCGTGGAGAGGAAGAAGAAGCAGCGGGCGAGGGCGATCGGGCAGTGGGGCCCAGCGGTCAGTGGCACAAGGGCGAGAGAGAGAGGAGCGGGCGACCGAGGGAGAGGGGCTTCGGGCGACGGCGCTGGCTGGGCCGCGGCTCGAGTGGCTGGCTGGCCGGGCCGGCTGGCTCCTCGGCCGCCTGGCCTGGCTAGCGCTAGGTTTTTCCTTTTTTTTGCAATAAGGCAGGGAGAAAATAAGATATAGAGAAAAAAATTATATAGGACATATAATATATCAAAATTTTCAGAAAAACATTTCCTAAAACATGAACTATTTTCCTGGTTCAAATAAAATACACAAAAAGGCAAACAGTGCTACTATTGCAATAAAACTCAACAAAAATCATTTTTAAAATAGCAAAATTATTTCAAAATTATTTTCTCCTAATTTTCCATTGAAGGGAATCATTTTAACCTTATTTCCATTTATTTATTTTTAGGAGAAAAGTAATTTTGAATAAAATCCAAATAATTCCAAATTTGAAAGGGAGTTTCAAAATACTTTCAGATGACTTTCAATTTGATTCTTTTTTATCTTCCAACTCATATTTCATATAATTGGAGAAGTCATTTTATCTTCTCTCATGAAAATCATTGAGCTGCATAAAGTTTTAGAATTTGAAATATTTCCAAATGGAATTCAAATCTTTTCGAAAACCCTTTGGAATTCAAATGGAAGAAGTCATGTCATCTTCACTCTAGGGTTTTGTGTTGAAATGAATTTGAATTCATGGACATCAAATTGCAAAGATGAAAGTTTTGGGAAAGTCCTTTTATTCCCTCTCATTCAACTTTCAAAAGTTTCAAATTCCACTCACTTTCAGTCAATCAATCAAACAAACAATCATATAATTTAATTATTATAACATTCCAAAAATTAGAATTTTGGGATGTTACAGGGAGGCCCAAGGGGGGCGTACCAGCCCACCAAGGGCTGGTTCCCTCCCACTTCAGCCCATGGGGCCCTCCGGGATAGGTGGCCCCACCCGGTGGACCCCCCGGGACCCTTCCGGTGGTCCCGTTACAATACCGGTGACCCCCGAAACTTTCCCGGTGGCCGAAACTGGACTTCCTATATACAATTCTTCACCTCCGGACCATTCCGGAACTCCTCGTGACGTCCGCGATCTCATCCGGGACTCCGAACAACTTTCGGATTTCTGCATACTAATATCTCTACAACCCTAGCGTCACCGAACCTTATGTGTAGACCCTACGGGTTCGGGAGACATGCAGACATGACCGAGACGACTCTCCGGTCAATAACCAACAACGGGATCTGGATACCCATGTTGGCTCCCACATGTTCCACGATGATCTCATTGGATGAACCACGATGTCGAGGATTCAATCAACCCCGTATACAATTCCCTTTGTCAATCGGTACGTTACTTGCCCGAGATTCGATCGTCAGTATCCCAATACCTTGTTCAATCTCGTTACCGGCAAGTCACTTTACTCATACCGTAATGCATGATCCCGTGACCAAACACTTGGTCACATTGAGCTCATTATGATGATGCATTACCGAGTGGGCCCAGAGATACCTCTCCGTCATACGGAGTGACAAATCCCAGTCCCGATTCGTGCCAACCCAACAGACACTTTCGGAGATACCCGTAGTGCACCTTTATAGCCACCCAGTTACGTTGTGACGTTTGGCACACCCAAAGCACTCCTATGGTATCCGGGAGTTGCACAATCTCATGGTCTAAGGAAATGATACTTGACATTTGGAAAAGCTCTAGCAAACGAACTACACAATCTTGTGCTATGCTTAGGATTGGGTCTTGTCCATCACATCATTCTCCTAATGATGTGATCCCGTTATCAATGACATCCAATGTCCATAGTCAGGAAACCATGACTATCTGTTGATCAACGAGCTAGTCAACTAGAGGCTCACTAGGGACATGTTGTGGTCTATGTATTCACACATGTATTACGATTTCCGGATAACACAATTATAGCATGAACAATAGACAATTATCATGAACAAGGAAATATAATAATAACCATTTTATTATTGCCTCTAGGGCATATTTCCAACAGTCTCCCACTTGCACTAGAGTCAATAATCTAGTTACATTGTGATGAATCGAACACCCATAGAGTTCTGGTGTTGATCATGTTTTGCTCTAGGGAGAGGTTTAGTCAACGGATCTGCTACATTCAGGTCCGTATGTACTTTACAAATATCTATGTCTCCATTTTGAACATTTCCACGAATGGAGTTGAAGCAACGCTTGATATGCCTGGTCTGCCTGTGAAACCTGGGCTCCTTGGTAAGGGCAATAGCTCCAGTGTTGTCACAGAAGAGAGTCATCGGGCCCGACGCATTGGGAATAACTCCTAGGTCGGCAATGAACTCCTTCACCCAGATTGCTTCTTGTGCTGCCTCTGAGGCCGCCATGTATTCTGCTTCACATGTAGATCCCGCCACAATGCTTTGCTTGCAACTGCACCAGCTTACTGCCCCACCATTATACACGTATCCGGTTTGTGACTTAGAGTCATCCAGATCTGTGTCGAAACTAGCATCGACGTAACCCTTTACGACGAGCTCTTCGTCACCTCCATAAACGAGAAACATATCCTTAGTCCTCTTCAGGTACTTCAGGATATTCTTGACCGCTGTCCAGTGTTCCATGCCGGGATTACTTTGGTACCTCCTACCAAACTTACGGCAAGGTTTACATCAGGTCTGGTACACAGCATGGCATACATAATAGACCCTATGGCCGAGGCATAGGGGACGACACTCATCTTTTCTCTATCTTCTGCCGTGGTCGGGCATTGAGCCGTGCTCAATTGCACACCTTGCAATACAGGCAAGAACCCCTTCTTGGACTGATCCATATTGAACTTCTTCAATATCTTGTCAAGGTACGTACTTTGTGAAAGACCAATGAGGCGTCTTGATCTATCTCTATAGATCTTGATGCCTAATATATAAGCAGCTTCTCCAAGGTCCTTCATTGAAAAACACTTGTTCAAGTAGGCCTTTATGCTTCCCAAGAATTCTATATCATTTCCCATCAATAGTATGTCATCCACATATAATATGAGAAATGCTACAGAGCTCCCACTCACTTTATTGTAAACACAGGCTTCTCCATAAGTCTGTGTAAACCCAAACGCTTTGATCATCTCATCAAATCGAATGTTCCAACTCTGAGATGCTTGCACCAGCCCATAGATGGAGCGCTGGAGCTTGCATACCTTGTTAGCATTCTTAGGATCGACAAAACCTTCCGGCTGCATCATATACAATTCTTCCTTAAGAAAGCCGTTAAGGAATGCCATTTTGACGTCCATTCGCCATATCTCATAATCATAGAATGCGGCAATTGCTAACATGATTCGGACAGACTTCAGCTTCTCTACGGGTGAGAAAGTCTCATCGTAGTCAACCCCTTGAACTGGTCGATAACCCTTAGCGACAAGTCGAGCCTTATAGATGGTCACATTACCATCCGCGTCTGTCTTCTTCTTAAAGATCCATTTATTTTCTATGGCTCGCCGATCATCGGGCAAGTCAGTCAAAGTCCATACTTCGTTTTCATACATGGATCCTATCTCGGATTTCATGGCTTCTAGCCATTTGTCGGAATCTGGGCCCGCCATTGCTTCTTCATAGTTCGAAGGTTCACCGTTGTCTAACAACATGATTTCTAATACAGGGTTGCCGTACCACTCTGGCGCGGAACGTGTCCTTGTGGACCTACGAAGTTCAGTAGGAGCTTGATCCGAAGTACCTTGATCATCATCATCATTAACTTCCTCTCTAGTCGGTGCATGCACCACAGGAACATTTTCCTGAGCTGCGCTACTTTCCGCTTCAAGAGGCAGTACTTCATCAAGCTCTACCTTCCTCCCACTTACTTCTTTCGAGAGAACCTCTTTCTCCAGAAAGGATCCGTTCTTAGCAACAAAGATCTTGCCTTTGGATCTGAGGTAGAAGGTATACCCAATGGTTTCCTTAGGGTATCCTATGAAGACGCATTTCTCCGACTTGGGTTCGAGCTTTTCAGGTTGAAGTTTCTTGACATAAGCATCGCATCCCCAAACTTTTAGAAACGACAGCTTAGGTTTCTTCCCAAACCATAATTCATACGGTGTCGTCTCAACGGATTTCGACGGAGCCCTATTTAAAGTGAATGCGGCAGTCTCTAAAGCATAGCCCCAAAATGAGAGCGGTAGATCGGTAAGAGACATCATAGATCGCACCATATCCAATAGAGTGCGATTACGACGTTCGGACACACCATTTCGCTGAGGTGTTCCAGGCGGCGTGAGTTGTGAAACTATTCCACATTTCCTTAAGTGTGTGCCAAATTCGTGACTCAAATATTCCCCTCCACGATCTGATCGTAAGAAATTTATTTTTCTGTCACGTTGATTCTCAACCTCACTGTGAAATTCCTTGAACTTTTCAAAGGTCTCAGACTTGTGTTTCATTAGGTAGACATACCCATATCTACTCAAGTCATCAGTGAGAGTGAGAACATAACGATAGCCACCGCGAGCCTCAACACTCATTGGACCGCACACATCAGTATGTATGATTTCCAATAAGTTGGTTGCTCGCTCCATTGTTCCGAAGAACGGAGTCTTGGTCATCTTACCCATGAGGCATGTTTCGCACGTGTCAAATGATTCGTAATCAAGAGACTCCGAAAGTCCATCTGCATGGAGCTTCTTCATGCGTTTGACACCAATGTGACCAAGACGGCAGTGCCACAAGTATGTGGGACTATCATTATCAACCTTACATCTTTTGGTATTCACACTATGAATATGTGTAACACTACGTTCGAGATTCATTAAGAATAAACCATTAACCAGTGGGGCATGACCATAAAACATATCTCTCATATAAATAGAACAACCATTATTCTCGGATTTAAATGAGTAGCCATCTCGAATTAAACGAGATCCTGATACAATGTTCATGCTCAAAGCTGGCACTAAATAACAATTATTGAGGTTTAAAACTAATCCCGTAGGTAAATGTAGAGGTAGCGTGCCGACGGCGATCACATCGACCTTGGAACCATTCCCGACGCGCATCGTCACCTCGTCCTTTGCCAGTCTCCGTTTATTCCGCAGCTCCTGCTTTGAGTTACAAATATGAGCAACCGCACCGGTATCAAATACCCAGGAGCTACTACGAGTGCTGGTAAGGTACACATCAATAACATGTATATCACATATACCTTTGGTGTTGCCGGCCTTCTTGTCCGCCAAGTACTTGGGGCAGTTCCGCTTCCAGTGACCACTTCCCTTGCAATAAAAGCACTCAGTCTCAGGCTTGGGTCCATTCTTTGGCTTCTTCCCGGCAACTGGCTTACCGGGCGCGGCAACTCCCTTGCCGTCCTTCTTGAAGTTCTTCTTACCCTTGCCTTTCTTGAACTTAGTGGTTTTATTCACCATCAACACTTGATGTTCCTTTTTGATCTCCACCTCCGCTGATTTCAGCATTGAATATACCTCAGGAATGGTCTTTTCCATCCCCTGCATATTGAAGTTCATCACAAAGCTCTTGTAGCTCGGTGGAAGCGACTGAAGGATTCTGTCAATGACCGCGTCATCCGGGAGATTAACTCCCAGCTGAGTCAAGCGGTTGTGTAACCCAGACATTTTGAGTATGTGCTCACTGACAGAACTATTTTCCTCCATCTTACAACTGAAGAACTTGTCGGAGACTTCATATCTCTCGACCCGGGCATGAGCTTGGAAAACCATTTTCAGCTCTTCGAACATCTCATATGCTCCGTGTTGCTCAAAACGCTTTTGGAGCCCCGGTTCTAAGCTGTAAAGCATGCCGCACTGAACGAGGGAGTAATCATCAGCACGCTGCTGCCAAGCGTTCATAACGTCTTGGTTCTCTGGGATGGGTGCGTCACCTAGCGGTGCTTCTAGGACATAATCTTTCTTGGCAGCTATGAGGATGATCCTCAGGTTCCGGACCCAGTCCGTATAGTTGCTGCCATCATCTTTCAGTTTGGTTTTCTCTAGGAACGCGTTGAAGTTGAGGGCAACATTAGCGTGGGCCATTTGATCTACAAGACATATTGTAAAGATTTTAGACTAAGTTCATGATAATTAAGTTCATCTAATCAAATTATTCAATGAACTCCCACTCAGATAGACATCCCTCTAGTCATCTAAGTGAAACATGATCCGAGTCAACTAGGCCGTGTCCGATCATTGAGACGGACTAGTCAACATCGGTGAACATCTTCATGTTGATCGTATCTTCTATACAACTCATGTTCGACCTTTCGGTCTCTTGTGTTCCGAGGCCATGTCTGTACATGCTAGGCTCGTCAAGTCAACCTAAGTGTTTTTGCATATGTAAATCTGTCTTACACCCGTTGTATGTGAACGTTAGAATCTATCACACCCGATCATCACGTGGTGCTTCGAAACAACGGACTTTCGCAACGGCGCACAGTTAGGGGGAACACTTTCTTGAAATTATTATAAGGGATCATCTTACTTACTACCGTTGTACTAAGCAAATAAGAAGCAAAATATGATAAACATCACATGCAATCAAATAGTGACATGATATGGCCAGTATCATATTGCTCCTTTGATCTCCATCTTCGGGGCGCCATGATCATCTTCGTCACCGGCATGACACCATGATCTCCATCATCATGATCTCCATCATCATGTCTTCATGAAGTTGTCACGCCAACGATTACTTCTACTTCTATGGCTAACGTGTTTAGCAATAAAGTAAAGTAATTTACATGGCGTTATTCAATGACACGTAGGTCATACAAAAATAAAGACAACTCCTATGGCTCCTGTCGGTTGTCATACTCATCGACATGCAAGTCGTGATTCCTATTACAAGAACATGATCAATCTCATACATCACATATACTTTATTCATCACATCCTTTTGGCCATATCACATCACAAGGCATATGCTGCAAAAACAAGTTAGACGTCCTCTAATTGTTGTTGCATGTTTTTACGTGGCTTCTATAGGTTTCTAGCAAGAATGTTTCTTACCTACGTAAAACCACAACGTGATATGCCAATTTCTATTTACCCTTCATAAGGACCCTTTTCATCGAATCCGATCCGACTAAAGTGGGAGAGACAGACACCCGCTAGCCACCTTATGCAACTAGTGCATGTCAGTCGGTGGAACCTGTCTCACGTAAGCGTACGTGTAAGGTCGGTCCGGGCCGCTTCATCCCACGATGCCTCCGAAACAAGTTAAGACTAGTAGTGGCAAGAAAATTGACAACATCTACGCCCACAACAAGTTTGTGTTCTACTCGTGCATAGAAACTACGCATAGACCTAGCTCTGATACCACTGTTGGGGATCGTTGCAGAAATTAAAAAATTTCTACGCATCACCAAGAACAATCTATGGAGTCTTCTAGCAATGAGAGGGAAAAGAGTGCATCTACATAACCTTGTAGATCGCGAGTGGAAGCGTTCAAGTGAACGGGGTTGATGGAGTCGTACTCGTCGTGATCCAAATCACCGATGACTGAGCGCCGAACGGACGGCACCTCCGCGTTCAACACACGTAAGGTTGGCGAAGACGTCTCCTCTTTCTTGTTCCAGCAAGGGGAGGGAGAGGTTGATGGAGATCCAGCAGCACGACGGCGTGGTGGTGGAAGCAGCGGGGATCTCGGCAGGGCTTCGCCAAGCTCAGCGAGAGGGAGAGGTGTCACGGGAGGGAGAGGGAGGCGCCAGGGGCTTGGGTGCGGCTGCCCTCCCTCCCCCCTCTTTATATAGGGCCCCTGGGGGGCGCCGGCCCTAGGAGATCCAATCTCCAAGGGGGGCGGCGGCCAAGGGGGTGGCTTGCCCCCCAAGCCAAGTGGGGCGCCCCCCACCCCTAGGGTTTCCAACCCTAGGCGCAGGGGGAGGCCCAAGGGGGGGCGCACCAGCCCACCAGGGGCTGGTTCCCTCCCACTTCAGCCCATGGGGCCCTCCGGGATAGGTGGCCCCACCCGGTGGACCACCCGGGACCCTTCCGGTGGTCCCGGTACAATACCGGTGACCCCCGAAACTTTCCTGGTGGCCGAAACTGGACTTCCTATATAGAATTCTTCACCTCCGGACCATTCCGGAACTCCTCGTGATGTCCGGGATCTCATCCGGGACTCCGAACAACTTTTGGATTTCCGCATACTAATATCTCTACAACCCTAGCGTCACCGAACCTGAAGTGTGTAGACCCTACGGGTTCGGGAGACATGCAGACATGACCGAGACGACTCTCCGGTCAATAACCAACAACGGGATCTGGATACCCATGTTGGCTCCCACATGTTCCACGATGATCTCATCGGATGAACCACGATGTCGAGGATTCAATCAATCCCGTATACAATTCCCTTTGTCAATCGGTACGTTACTTGCCCGAGATTCAATCGTCGGTATCCCAATACCTTGTTCAATCTCGTTACCGGCAAGTCACTTTACTCGTACCGTAATGCATGATCCCGTGACCAAACACTTGGTCACATTGAGCTCATTATGATGATGCATTACCGAGTGGGCCCAGAGATACCTCTCCGTCATACGGAGTGACAAATCCCAGTCTCGATTCGTGCCAACCCAACAGACACTTTCGGAGATACCCGTAGTGCACCTTTATAGCCACCCAGTTACGTTGTGACGCTTGGCACACCCAAAGCACTCCTATGGTATCCGGGAGTTGCACAATCTCATGGTCTAAGGAAATGATACTTGACATTTGGAAAAGCTTTAGCAAACGAACTACACGATCTTGTGCTATGCTTAGGATTGGGTCTTGTCCATCACATCATTCTCCTAATGATGTGATCCCGTTATCAATGACATCCAATGTCCATAGTCAGGAAACCATGACTATCTGT
The DNA here is from genome assembly GCF_018294505.1 of Triticum aestivum. Lineage (NCBI taxonomy): Eukaryota > Viridiplantae > Streptophyta > Magnoliopsida > Poales > Poaceae > Triticum > Triticum aestivum. The sequence continues at coordinate 350,425,986 of NC_057802.1, read as the reverse complement.
TGATCAACGAGCTAGTCAACTAGAGGCTCACTAGGGACATGTTGTGGTATATGTATTCACACATGTATTACGATTTCCGGATAACACAATTATAGCATGAACAATAGACAATTATCATGAACAAGGAAATATAATAATAACCATTTTATTATTGCCTCTAGGGCATATTTCCAACAGGACAGCTATAAAGTCTCAAGCACTTGTGGATTTCATCAATGACTGGACAGAGCTGCAGATGCCTGAAGGGAAGCTAGATAACACATATTGGAATATTCATTTTGATGGATCCAGGCAGTTAGAAGGCTCGGGGGCTGGAGTTATTTTGACTTCCCCATGAGGTGATAATTTTTTTTATGTTTTAAGGTTGATGTTCCCTTGTACTAACAATGCAGCTGAGTATCCGGGTGAGGTGTTTTGGCGACTCAGATTTGGTGGCTCAGCAAGTTTCAGGAACTTGGGATTCCAAGGATCCACTCATGGCGGCTTATCGCCGAGAGATTGATGCTATCGCTGGTCATTTCAAGGGCTATCAAATGGAACATGTTGATCGCGGGAATATGAGGCGGCTGATGCTTTAAGCCGGCTGGGGTCCCAGCGTAAGCGGGTACCACCTAATGTTTTCCTTGATATTTTGCATAACCCTTCAGTCAAATTTCCTACAGAGGAAGATCTTGTTGTTCCTGACCCGGAGGTACAGTTGGTGGCGGCTCTTAATGCTATTCCTGATTGGACAGTTCCATATTTGGCTTATATGACCCGGGGTGAGTTACCTGAAGATGAAACCTTAGCCACACAGATAACCCGGTGATACGTCTCCGAAATATCTATAATTTATGAAGTATTCATTTTGTTATTTTATCATTCTTGGATGTTTTACAATAAGTTTATAGCAACTTTATATCATTTTTTCGGACTAACCTATAGACCCAGTGCCCAGTGCCAGTTCCTGTTTTTTTTCTTGTTTTTTTACATCGCATGAAATCAATATCAAACGGAGTCCAAATGCAATGAAACTTCACGGAGATTTTTTTATGGACCATAAGACATCCATTGGGCCAGAGCAGCACCTGGGGGGTGCCCCAAGGGGGGCACAACCCACCAGGGCGCGCTTGGGCACCCAGGCGCGCCCAGGTGGGTTGTGCCCACCTCGTTGGCCTCCCGCACCCCCTTTTCGCCCTATAAATTCCCAAATATTCTGAAACCCTTCGGGGTTAACCTAGTTCAGAAGTTCCGCCGCCGCAAGGCTCTGTATCCATGAAAACCAGTCTAGACCCTGTTACGGCACCGTGTCGGAGGGGGGGGATCATCTCTGGTGGCCATCTTCATCATCCCGGCGGCCACCACGATGAGGAGGGAGTAGTCCACCCTCGGGGCTGAGGGTTTCAACCTGTAGCTATGTGTTTAATCTCTCTCTCTCTCTCATGATCTAATCATGGCCTTTGTTAATATAGTCGGATCATATAATGTTTGTCCCCTTTGTACTCTTGTTGTGATGAATTGAGTCTTTACCCTTTGAAGTTTTGTCTTGTCGGATTGAATATTCAGAGATGAGAACACATGATGTATGTCTTGCGGTATGATTAGTTGAGGTGACAATGGGGTATCATATTGATTTACTTGATGTATGTTATGGCACTCAACTTGCGGATTCCCGACGTGACATTGGGGTAATCTATGCATAGGAGTTGATGCACATTTTTATTATCTTTTCTCCGATAGAAACTTTGGGGTCTCCTTATATTTCTTTGTGTGGATTGAGTATTATGAATATGAATTTGCTTTGGTGTTACTTTAGTACTAACTCTTGATTAGATCGATCGGAAAGAATAGCTTGCATTATTTTAGTACGAACTCTAGGCTAAATTCAACGGAAAGAATAGCTTTGAGGTGGTTTCGTACCCTACAAACAGTTTCTATCTTTTGTTCTCCGCTAATAGGAACCCGAGAGTGATTCTTTATTGCACTTTGAGGGATAATTATATATGATCCAACTATGTTAGCACTGTTGAGAGATTGCACTAGCGAAAGTACGGACCCTAGGCCTCATTTCCAAGCATTGCAATACCGTTTTTGTGCCCGTTTACTAATTGCTACCTTGCTGTTTTTATTTATTCAGATTATAAAAATATATCTCTACCATCAATATTACACTTTTATCACCATCTCCTCGCCGAACTAGTGCACCTATACAATTTTCCATTGTATTGGGTGTGTTGGGGACACAAGAGATTTCTTGTATTTGGTTGCAGGGTCGTTTGAGAGAGACCATCTTCATCCTACACCTCTCACGGATTGATAAACCTTAGGTCATCCACTTGAGGGAAAATTGCTACTGTCCTACAAAACTCCGCGCTTGGAGGCCCAACACGTGTCTACAAGAATAAAGTTGCATAGTAGACATCAAGCTCTTTTCTAGCGCCGTATTCGGGGAGGTGAGTGCTTGAAGGTATATCTTTGGATCTTGCAATTGAATCTTTTAGTTTGTTGTTTTATCACTAGTTTGGTTTATAAAAAGAAAACTACAAAAAATGGAATTGAGGTTGCATCATATTGTTCATCTTTATAATGTATTTCGTGAAAATGATGGAAAGGAAAATTGTGCTCAATTGATAGAAGAAGAATTCAATAGTATGTTTGGTATAAATGATGAGAATGACTGCAATGTTCTTAGTATGAATTCTTTGAATATCCATGATGCTAATGATATGCAAAGCCATAAGCTTGGGGATTCTATGTTTGATGTAGATGATATTTTTAGGCCCCCAAGATTTGATGTGCAAATTTCTTATAATGATTGCATGCCTCCTATTTATGATGATTATAATGATGAAAGTGGATTTGGAGAGATCATGACTTTATTTAGTGATGAATCCACCATTTTGGATGAGGCTTCAATTGACTATGATAACAAAGTTTCTATCTATGATGATTATGGTGATGGCATGTATGCTATAAAGAATAATGATAACCATGAAACTTGTCATCATGATTTTAATTTTCACTCTCATGATAGTTATTTTGTTGAGTTTGCTCCCACTACTATTGATGAAAGAAATTTGCTTATGTGGAGAGTAATAAGTTTTCTATGCCTTTGTGTCATGAAAAGAATGCTTTATGTGATGGTTATATTGTTGAATTTCTTCATGATTCTACTGAAAATTATTATGAGGGAGGAACTTATGCTTGTAGGTATTGCAATAATATCAAGTTTCCTCTCTATGTGTTGAAAATCTTGAAGTTATGCTTGTTTTGCCTTCCTATGCTAGTTCACTCTTGCTCCCATAGATTGCTTGCTCACAAAAAACCTCTGCATAGGAAGTGGGTTAAGCTTAAATGTGCTTGCCATATGCTTCATGATGCTCTCTTTATGTTTCAATTCTTATCTTTTATGCGAGCATCATTGAAATCATCATGCCTAGCTTAAAAGGCATTAAAGAAAAGCGCTTGTTGGGAGACAACCCAACACTTTTACCTACTGTTTTTATGTGTTCACATGATTATGCTACTGTATAAATCATGTTTTATTACTTTTGTTTCAATAAAGTGCCAAGTAAAGCCTTTGGGCTCATGTTGGGTGATAATTGAGTTGATCTTGCTGAAAAACAGAAACTTATGCGCTCACGAAAATAAGTCTCATTTTTAATAGAAGAGTGTTTTGAGTTGATTCATTTTGCAGAAGATTAATATACAAATTTCTCACATGTTCCTAATTTTTTTTTTATAATTTTTGGAGTAGCAGAAGTATGGTTTGAGTACAGATTACTACAGACTGTTCTGTTTTTGACAGATTCTGTTTTGAATGCATAGTTTGCTTGTTTTCTAGTTTCTATGGCTTATATTCACTACTGCAGGATGCTGCTAACGCGACACTACGATCAGAGACTCTTCGACGAAACTGTGTGCGATGCCATAATCGCAAACGGTGGTGTAAAAAACGGTCAAAAAGGTGCAAAACGTTTGTGATGGAGGATGCATCAAACACGGTTTAGATTTTAGTTGCGTGTGCGATGCAGGGCATACGGTTCAGCTCAATTAATTATTTGCGATGAGGAGGAACAAAAGAAATAGGCAGCCAGATGAAGGTGTGTGCGATGTACATCATACGGGTCACTCAGATGAACTGTTTGTGATTAGGCAACACAAAAGAAACGGTCAGCCAGATCAAAGGTGTGTGCGATATACGGCATGCGGTTCACTCGGATGAACTGTTTGCATTGAGACATGAGAACAGAAACTGTTCAAATGAACAAGATGTGTGTGATGCGAGGCAAACAGATCTGTAATCGGAAACGTGTGCGAAGACCGATAACAACACAAACGATTACTGCTAACAAGCCGTGTGTGTTGTGAGCAAACGATTGTTGGTATACATTTGTGAGTGATTGATGAAAACATCACCAACGGGTTCCATTGTTTAGTCCGTGTGCGATGTGATTTTCTTTGTCAGCACAACATCTATGCTCTGTCTACAGAGCATCAACATATATACTTAAAAAGACAGCATTGCATAACCAAATTAAGCATACAATTACACAAGTGACTACACACATAACATTTGCACACACCAAAGTAAGCAATTACATGCATACTAAAGTAGGAGAAACGAGGATCTAATCATGTACTTATTGTTGCGACAACGCTTGCCATTGCTCTGCTTCCGGCTGGATCCCTGTCCGTTTTGGGGAAGGAGGCACTTCCTTATGTCAACGATCCGCCTGTACATGTCGTAGCTCGTGTACGCCTCCTTGGCCGCGTACACGACGTGAGCTTTGTCGAGTTTCTCCATCCAGGCCGAGTGCAAGGCATGCTTGTCCTTGTTGCACGAATCCTTCATGTATCTGTAGTAGGGGTCGATGATGGCCTCGGCGAGGTGAACCAGTGAGTCCTTCTCATGCTCCTTGCTGCCCCAGATCTTGTATTGGCCCTGGATGTTGACAAGATTCTGGCAGGTGATGCCCGAACTCTCGAGCGCCTTTACATCGTTGGTGATGTCCACCGTAGCGAACATGTAATGGGGGCTGTTGACAAACCTGACGAAACGCTTGCAAGGCCTTGTGGCCAGGCAGTAGTGGTAGACGAGGACGTGGTGGCGCACGCACATCTAGGTGACGGCGACCTTGGGACGAGACCCGCACTAGCGCGGGTGTACTCGAGGTCGAACCCGACCACCTTGTACTTCTCCTCGGCAAGCAACAGCTCCATGATGTGGATGGAGTGCTCCACCCAGACCGGGTCGTTGGTGCACACCACTGAGAGGTCCATGAACCTTCTATGGGTGTCCACCACGGCACGCACGGTGAACTGCTGCTCGTCGTTGGCAGTCGCTCGTAGCGCCATTGGAGCCGCGCAGGATACCCTCTAAGAATTTCTCGTGGTGAGTGTGCTTCTTGCAATGGTGGAGCGCGATCGAAAGGTTGAAGAGACACAAGGGTAGGTTAAATGGCCGTTGTAATAAATGGGGGCCGGCCGGCCTGTAATCGTCACGTCTTGTCAAGGCGTTCATAGCGGAGGATTCCAGAATCCAGTGCACGCTTGACAACACCGCACCGCACACGTGGGCTTGAAGAGGCCCCAAATGTATCATCGTTGAGCCTGTTCCCGCGCTACCGCGCTGTTTACCGTGCAAGCTTCCCGCCCAGCTAGTTTGGCCATGCCTCGGCTAGAAGAGGGACAAATCATGGGCGTTTATTAGCAAAAAGCTTTGTAAAAACCAAGTGTGTGGAATGACTTCGGTCATAAGTTTACCCTAGGGTGATGAGGTCAAAGTTACACAGAAGGGTGATGATGGACACTCGAGTGCGATAATTAATTTTGCGCTCTACAGTGCACACGGTGGAAGAAACTGATACGTCTCCAACGTATCTATAATTTTTGATTGCTCCATGCTATATTATCTATTGTTTTGGACATTATTGGGCTTTATTATCCACTTTTATATTATCTTTGGGACTAACCTATTAACCGGAGGCCCGGCCCAGAATTGTTGTTTTTTGCCTATTTCAGAGTTTCGCAGAAAAGGAATATCAAACGGAGTCCAAACGGAATGAAACCTTCAGGAACGTGATTTTCTCACCGAACATGATCCGGGAGACTTGGACCCTAAGTCAAGAAACAAAGGAGGAGGCCACGAGGTAGGGGGCGCGCCCTCCACCCTCATGGGCCCCCTGTTGCTCCACCGCCGTACTCCTTCCTCCTATATATACCTACGTACCCCCAAACGATCAGATACGGAGCCAAAAAGCTAATTCAACCGCCGCAACCTTCTGTACCCATGAGATCCCATCTTGGGGCCTGTTCCGGAGCTCCGCCGGAGGGGGCATCCATCACGGAGGGCTTCTACATCAACACCATAGCCTCTCCGATGAAGTGTGAGTAGTTTACCTCAAACCTTCGGGTCCATAGTTAGTAGCTAGATGGCTTCTTCTCTCTTTTTGGATCTCAATACAATGTTCTCCCCCTCTCTCGTGGAGATCTATTCGATGTAATCTTCTTTTTGCGGTGTGTTTGTTGAGATCGATGAATTGTGGGTTTATGATCAAGATTATCTATGAACAATATTTGAATCTTCTCTGAATTCTTTTATGTATGATTGGTTATCTTTGCAAGTCTCTTCGAATTATCAGTTTGGTTTGGCCTACTAGATTGATCTTCCTTGCAATGGGAGAAGTGCTTAGCTTTGGTTTCAATCTTGCGGTGTCCTTTCCCAGTGACAGTAGGGGTAGCAAGGCACGTATTGTATTGTTGCCATCGAGGATAACAAGATGGTTTTTTTTATCATATTGCATGAATTTATCCCTCTACATCATGTCATCTTGCTTAAGGCGTTACTCTGTTTTCATGAACTTAATACTCTAGATGCATGCTGGATAACAGTCGATGAGTGGAGTAATAGTAGTAGATGCAGGCAGGAGTTGGTCTACTTGTCTCGGACGTGATGCCTATATACATGATCATACCTAGATACTCTCATAACTATGCTCAATTCTGTCAATTGCTTAACAGTAATTCGTTCACCCACCGTAAAATACTTATGCTCTTGAGAGAAGCCATTAGTGAAATCTATGGCCCCCGGGTCTATCTTCATCATATTAATCTTCCAACACTTAGTTATTTCCTTTGCCTTTTACTTTGCTTTTATTTTACTTTGCATCTTTATCACAAAAATACCAAAAATATTATCCTATCATCTCTATCAGATCTCACTCTCGTAAGTGATCGTGAAGGGATTGACAACCCCTTATGGCGTTGGTTGCGAGGAGTTATTTGTTTTGTGTAGGTACGAGGGACTCGCGCGTAGCCTCCTACTGGATTGATACCTTGGTTCTCAAAAACTGAGGGAAATATTTACGCTACTTTGCTGCATCACCCTTTCCTCTTCAAGGAAATCCAACGCAGTGCTCAAGAGGTAGCAAGAAGATTTCTGGCGCCGTTGCCGGGGAGTCTACGCAGAAGTCAACATACCAAGTACCCATCACAAATCCCTTATCTCCCGCATTACATTATTTGCCATTTGCCTCTCGTTTTCCTCTCCCCCACTTCACCCTTGCCGTTTTATTCGCCCTCTCTTTTCCTTTTGCCTTTTTCTCATTTGCTCGCCGTTATGGCTAGTCTTCTATCTTCTCTGTTGTCTCCCGAGAATGAAGTTCTTAATTTTAAGCAAATGGAGGGAGAAAATTTAAAAGACGCTTGGTATAGAATTTGCAATGCTCAAAATAGATCTACCAGGAAGCAATCTACTTCCGTTCTTCTCCGCAATTTTTATGTAGGTGCTAATCCTTGGTATAGATATATCCTTGATACCATTACCGGAGGGAATTTCTTGGGTAGCCATACTTTTGATTCTTGTAATGCTATGATAGATTTGTTTGGCTCACCCCCTCTTTTGGTTAATGGAACTATGTTAACTTTGGAGCATGTAATGCAAAGACTTGAAATTATTGAAAATAAAGTTGCTACTGTAGAGTTAATTGAAAATCTGGATAAAAAGGTCCATAACCAAATTACACAATATGGATCTAAGGTGGGAGTAACTTTGAAAAATATTAAGGAGAAGGAACCCATAGTTAATGAGAGAATTAATCAAGATTCCACTAGAATCGATAAACTTGAGGGCATCATTACCAACTTGGGAACCGCTTTTTCTTCCATAAAGAATACTCCAAGTCCTTCAACTAAAATTGCCAAGCTTATGTATGTTCCTAAAAATAAGGGTGAATCCTCTAGTAAGGAAACCGCGGATCTTAAATCTATAAGTATTCATCCCAATCTTTTTGCCATCATTAAGGAACCCTTTGCTACGAATGAATTTTTTGATCTTGTGCCTAAAAGTTTGATAATTACTAAAAAGAAAGAAATTCCTAAGGATGATAGATGTCTCATTGAAGAATTACCTACCAAAGATGGCAATACCTAGATCTATCCTTACTTTTATGCCTAGCAAGGGGCGTTAAACGATAGCGCTTGTTGGGAGGCAACCCAATTTTATTTTTAGTTTTTTTTTTCTTTTTGCTTCTGTTTAGGAATACATATTTTTTCTAGCCTCTGGTTAGATGTGTTTTTATGTTTTAATTAGTGTTTCTGCTAAGTTAAACCTATAGGATCTTCTTGGATGATAGTTATTTGATCTTGCTGTAATTTCCAGAAACTTTATGTTCACGAAAACAATTTTTAAAAATCACCGGAACGTGATAAAATAGTGATTCCAATTGCTTATGATCAATAAACAAATTTCCTAGGTCTTCCTATTTTGGCTGATTTTTTGGAGTTCCGGAAGTTTGCGTTAGTTACAGATTACTACAGACTGTTCTGTTTTTGACAGATTCTGTTTTTCGTGTGTTGTTTGCTTATTTTGATGAATCTATGGCTAGTAAAATAGTTTATAAACCATAGAGAATTTGGAATACAGTAGGTTTAACACCAATATAAATAAATAATGAGTTCATTGCAGTACCTTGAAGTGGTCTTTTGTTTTCTTTCGCTAACGGAACTCACGAGATTTCTGTTGAGTTTTGGTTGTGAAGTTTTCAAGTTTTGGGTGAAAGATTTTTGATGGATTATGGAACAAGGAGTGGCAAGAGCCTAAGCTTGGGATGCCCATGTCACCCCCAAGATAATATAAGGACACCAAAAAGCCAAAGCTTGGGGATGCCCCGGAAGGCATCCCCTCTTTCGTCTACTTCCATCGGTAACTTTACTTGGAGCTATATTTTTATTCACCACATGATATGTGTTTTGCTTGGAGCGTCTTGTATGATTTGAGTCTTTGCTTTTTAGTTTACCACAATCATCCTTGCTGTACACACCTTTTGAGAGAGCCATATATGATTTGGAATTTGTTAGAATACTCTATGTGCTTCGCTTATATCTTTTAGAGCACGGTGGTGGATTTGTTTTGTAGAAACTATTGATCTCTCATGCTTCACTTAGATTATTTTGAGAGTCTTAAATAGCATGGTAATTTGCTTAAATAATCCTAATATGCTTGGTTTCAAGAATAGTAAAAAATTTCTTATGAGTGTGCTGAATACTATGAGAAGTTTGATGCTTGATAATTGTTTTGAGACATGAAGATGGTGATATTAGAGTCATGCTAGTTGAGTAGTTGTGAATTTGAGAAATACTTGTGTTAAAGTTTGTGATTCCCATAGCATGCACGTATGGTGAACGGTTATGTGATGAAGTCGGAGCATGGTTTATTTATTGATTGTCTTCCTTATGAGTGGCGGTCGGGGACGAGCGATGGTCTTGTCCTACCAATCTATCCACCTAGGAGCATGCGCGTAATACATTGCTTTGATAACTTGTAGATTTTTGCAATAAGTATATGAGTTCTTTATGACTAATGTTGAGTCCATGGATTATACGCACTCTTCTTCCTTCCACCATTGCTAGCCTCTCTAATACCACGCACTTTTCGCCGGTATCATACACCCACCATATACCTTCCTCAAAACAGCCACCATACCTACCTATCATGGCATTTCCATAGCCATTCCGAGATATATTGCCATGCAACTTTCCACCGTTCCGTTTATTATGACACGCTCCATCATTGTCATATTGCTTAGCATGATCATGTAGTTGACATCGTATTTGTGGCAAAACCACCATTCGTAATTCTTTCATACATGTCACTCTTGATTCATTGCATATCCCGGTACACCGCCGGAGGCATTCATATAGAGTCATATTTTGTTCTAAGTATCGAGTTGTAATTGTTGAGTTGTAAGAAAATAAAAGTGTGATGATCTTCATTTTTAGAGCATTGTCCCAAGTGAGGAAAAGGATGATGGAGACTATGATTCCCCCACAAGTCGGGATGAGACTCCGGACGAAAAAGAAAAAAAAGAAAAGAGGCCATAAAAAAAGAGAAAATGCCCAAATAAAAAAATAATAACAAAAAACAAAAATGAGAGAAAAAGAGAGAAGGGACAATGTTACTATCCTTTTACCACACTTGTGCTTCAAAGTAGCACCATGATCTTCATGATAGAGAGTCTCTCATTTTGTCACTTTCATATACTAGTGAGAATTTTTCATTATAGAACTTGGCTTGTATATTCCAATGATGGGCTTCCTCAAAATGCCCTAGGTCTTCGTGAGCAAGCGAGTTGGATGCACACCCACTTAGTTTCTTTTGTTGAGCTTTCATATACTTATAGCTCTAGTGCATCCGTTGCATGGCAATCCCTACTCACTCACATTGATATCTATTGATGGGCATCTACATAGCCCGTTGATACGCCTAGTTGATGTGAGACTATCTTCTCCCTTTTTGTCTTCTCCACAACCACCATTCTATTCCACATATAGTGCTATATCCATGGCTCACGCTCATGTATTGCGTGAAGATTGAAAAAGTTTGAAAATGTCAAAAGTATGAAACAATTGCTTGGCTTGTCATCGGGGTTGTGCATGACTTAAATACTTTGTGTGGTGAAGATAGAGCATAGCCAGACTATATGATTTTGTAGGGATAACTTTCTTTGGCCATGTTATTTTGATAAGACATGATTGCTTTGTTAGTATGCTTGAAGTATTATTATTTTTATGTCAATATTAAACTTTTGTCTTGAATCTTTCGGATCTGAATATTCATACCACAATTAAGAAGAATTACATTGAAATTATGCCAAGTAGCACTCCGCATCAAAAATTATGTTTTATCATTTACCTACTCGAGGACGAGCAGGAATTAAGCTTGGGGATGCTTGATACGTCTCCAACGTATCTATAATTTTTGATTGCTCCATGCTATATTATCTACTGTTTTGGACATTATTGGGCTTTATTATCCACTTTTATATTATTTTTGGGACTAACCTATTAACCGGAGGCCCAGCCCAGAATTGCTGTTTTTTGCCTATTTCAGAGTTTCGCAGAAAAGGAATATCAAACGGAGTCCAAACGGAATGAAACCTTGGGAACGTGATTTTCTCACCGAACATGATCCAGGAGACTTGGACCCTACGTCAAGAAACAAAGGAGGAGGCCACGAGGTAGGGGGCGCGCCCACCCCCCAGGGCGCGCCCTCCACCCTCGTGGGCCCCCTGTTGCTCCACCGACGTACTCCTTCCTCCTATATATACCTACGTACCCCCAAACGATCAGATACGGAGCCAAAAACCTAATTCCACCGCCGCAACCTTCTGTACCCACGAGATCCCATCTTGGGGCCTGTTCCGGAGCTCCGCCGGAGGGGGCATCCATCACGGAGGGCTTCTACATCAACACCATAGCCTCTCCGATGAAGTGTGAGTAGTTTACCTCAGACCTTCGGGTCCATAGTTAGTAGCTAGATGGCTTCTTCTCTCTTTTTGGATCTCAATACAATGTTCTCCCCCTCTCTCGTGGAGATCTATTCGATGTAATCTTCTTTTTGCGGTGTGTTTGTTGAGACCGATGAATTGTGGGTTTATGATCAAGATTATCTATGAACAATATTTGAATCTTCTCTGAATTCTTTTATGTATGATTGGTTATCTTTGCAAGTCTCTTCGAATTATTAGTTTGGTTTGGCCTACTAGATTGATCTTTCTTGCAATGGGAGAAGTGCTTAGCTTTGGGTTCAATCTTGCGGTGTCCTTTCCCAGTGACAGTAGGGGCAGCAAGGCACGTATTGTATTGTTGCCATCGAGGATAACAAGATGGTTTTTTATCATATTGCATGAATTTATCCCTCTACATCATGTCATCTTGCTTAAGGCGTTACTCTGTTTTCATGAACTTAATACTCTAGATGCATGCTGGATAGCGGTCGATGAGTGGAGTAATAGTAGTAGATGCAGGCAGGAGTCGGTCTACTTGTCTCGGACGTGATGCCTATATACATGATCATACCTAGATACTCTCATAACTATGCTCAATTCTGTCAATTGCTCAACAGTAATTCGTTCACCCACTGAATACTTATGCTCTTGAGAGAAGCCATTAGTGAAATCTATGGCCCCCAGGTCTATCTTCATCATATTAATCTTCCAACACTTAGTTATTTCCTTTGCTTTTTACTTTGCTTTTATTTTACTTTGCATCTTTATCACAAAAATACCAAAAATATTATCCTATCATCTCTATCAGATCTCACTCTCGTAAGTGACCGTGAAGGGATTGACAACCCCTTATCGCGTTGGTTGCGAGGAGTTATTTGTTTTGTGTAGGTACGAGGGACTCGTGCGTAGCCTCCTACTAGATTGATACCTTGGTTCTCAAAAACTGAGGGAAATACTTACGCTACTTTGCTGCATCACCCTTTCCTCTTCAAGGAAATCCAACGAAGTGCTCAAGAGGTAGCAGAAACCAACTGTGTGCAATAATGTCGAAGATCACAGTCGAGTTAGCTATACAGATCGTGTGATGTGAGATCGACAAGGTAAACTGATTCAAGAATGGTTAATATGATCTAAGACCATTGCATATTAAGGTCAAAATAGTGCTAGCAATATACGAGTCTCATATGATGCCATTTCAACGATTGTACCACAAAAGCTCGAAATGTTACAAGGTTCAAATTCCAGAGTTATATGGCTCAAATTCAAAGATTACAAGGTTCAAACTGATATTAGAAATGAAATTCAGCTCATCAGCTGCAAACGCTCGTGCTGATCCGCTGAACATGAATATCAGAGAGGTTCAAACTAATATCACCGCTTCTAAGTCTGGTTTCGAAACCTCACAATTTCTGCAAAGGGGTCAGCCACTGAGAAGTCATGTTTGGGGTTGACACAATGACTTCCGATTATCCATTTTTGGAGCCAACTCCATTCTGCCGCAGGCGCCGGCGCTGATCAACAAACCATTCATTTTTGCGAAATAAATGTAGGGCAAACCTCATTTCCTTCAGCACCCTTGCTCTGAGAACAAAGAACCTGGCGAATATAATCTCCGGTAAGGTCCCCCGGTAGTTCTTCAAAGTAATTTCTGAGAGATGCAGATCTAGGCATTCGACATGATTTTTATATTATATCACATTATCCACCACTTGGCCTAATCTTATATGCAAAAGAAGAGAACGTGTTAGTGCCTACATGCAGTTTTGAACATTACGACAGGCCTATTTGGTTTGTAGGATTTGTAAAATGCACTAACATGCCATCTTTGATCTGACATGATTAACATGGGCATTTGATTATATTCTAGAAAAATGTAGCCTTCTTCACAAGAGGTTGGAGTGGATCAAAAGTTCCCTAAGAAAACTAGTACAGATGAATCCAAAGGAGAAATGCTTATTGATTGTAACCATATGGATCAAGCAACCAATATGGGGGGGGACATGTATGTATTGAAATCCAATCCTCCGAAAGAACCTTCAGAAATCATAGTACATTGTCATTGTAAACTTGGAAAAAGGTGTCACAAATTGAACTCTCTTATGGTTAACATTTAACAGGAAAGGAACATCACCTCGATATATAGCTTCTCCAGGCACAGAAAGCATCTCAGGAAACTGACAACTTGCTCCAGGTCGGGGCCGATAGATTCTAGTGCCAAGACCTTCACTGTGCGCAGTTTTGGGGTCAAGCTTGTTGGAATCATTTTCTGAATGACAGACGAACAAACATCTTCAAAATTAGAAATAATGTTAATTTGTAGAAGGAGAGGTAGAAGGCGGCTGTTGTACCTGAACGGGTGTGGATCCAATAACAAGTTCGGAGTATTTGTCAGACGAGTAGCCCACCACTGTCAATGTCGGCGCAGAAATGGCATTGATTCCTGTTGGACCTTCTTGATCAACTACAAGTAATCTCTCAAGTGCAGGTGTGTCCTCAATGACCATACCGTGCATACCGTGGTACACATCTTGTTATGTATTCCTGCCGCACCAGCAACACACATAAATAGTCCGGAGAGTCATGGAGGTGATGTGGAAGGTACTCAACCCATTGATTGCCTGAAGACGAAGGTACTCGAGTGCAATACAGCCACGAAGTAGGCGCTCCATGTCACCCTTTGAGAGGCAGACGACGACGAGCTCGAGGTGCTTCAGTCGTGGTAGAATAAGAGCGGGCGCGTCATTAAGGCTTGGGAAATGGCAGTTCCTGAACTTGGCGACGCGCAGCATGGGCGCGAGGCGGAGTGCAAACATTGGCAGCAACCGCATATGCCCATCATCAAAATTGAGCTCCTCGAGCTGATCTATTGCGGGGGATCAGAACCAGTCGTCAAGCTTGGCTCGGCCCTTGCCGTTGGAACGGAACTTGCCCATTCTAAGGCCTTTGGTTGGGCCAAGGTGGCTGCTGAGGATCTTGGAGAACGCATCCAAGCTTTTGTGATAGCCATGGCAGAACTCGTGGGTGTCGATGAGGACGAGAGGGCTGGAGTTCCATAGGGGGCGCCACCGCCGGGAAAGGACGGTTGTCTGCTGTAACACCCCGGATGTAACTTTCCATATTTGTAACTCCGACTCTTGCCATTCTCGGCTATGTGCTATGATTTTTCCCTTCGCGGTCGGGTTTTGTTTGTTGTTTTGCATTTTGTTCATGTCATGCATTTCTTATCATGTCATCATGTGCATTGCATTTGCATACGTGTCCGTCTCATGCATCCGAGCATTTTCCCCGTTGTCCGTTTTGCAATCCGGCGCTCCTATCTCCCCCGGTGCACCCCTCTTGTTTTCTTTCGTGTGCGGGTGTCAAACTTTCTCGGAATGGACCGAGGCTTGTCAAGTGGCCCTAGTATACCACCCGGAGACCACCGGTCAAGTTTCGTTCCATTTGGAGGTCGTTTGGTACTCCAACGGTTAACCGGGCATTCGCAAAGTCCATTTGTGTGTGCAGAAAAAACCCCCCTCAAAACCAGCACAAAACCCACCAAACTCTCTTCCATGCTCTAGGTCGTTCGATCACGATCGTGTGGGCGAAAACCGCACCTCATTTGGAGCCTCCTAGCTCCCTCTACCTATTTATATGTGAGGCCTCTCGTATACAAACGCAGACGAACCCTAGCAACTTCCCTCGCGCCGCTCCGGACGCGTCCGCCGCCGGCCGGACATAGCCGCGCCGCCGCCCCCGTCCACTCACGCGCCGCCACCTGTCCCTCTCTCTCCTCCTCGCACCGCCGGCCCGCCGGGCCCAGGCGGGGCCCGCCCGAGCCCGCGATCTCCTCCGCGCCGCCGCCCGAGCCCGCGCTCTCCTCCGCGCCGCCGCCCGAGCCCGCCGCCGACGGCCGCCGGCGCCACGCCGCCGCCGCGGCGGCCACCGCCTCCTTCCTCCGGCCTCCCTCCGTCGGCGCCCCCCGCGCCGTCTCCTTCCACTCCCGTCGCCGGCCTCCCCTTCCTCCTCCACGCCAGCGAGGCCGAGCCCGTGCCCGTGCACTGTGCCTCGATCCAGATCCAACCGACCGGGTCAACGCAAGGTTGACTTTTCCCGTGCCCGATTTCTTCCAAGTCATTTTCTGATTTATGATGTACCTATGTTCAACAGTGCATAACTCCTTGAATATAGCTCCGTTTCGCGCGTGTAATATGTCAAATTGTTCGTCTCGTGATGCTCTTCATTTTGTTCAATTGCACAATGTTCATTAGAGGTCATCTTGATGCCCAAATCTCTGTTGCAAGAGGGCTAGTTGCTGTTATCTGCTGGTTCTTATCAGAACTTGGAGATTTGTCATTTTTGTATCATTTAATCTGTGCATCTTATGGCCATGAGCTCTACATGTGTTTTGTTTTATGCCATGCCATCTTTCCAAGGGTGTATGCCATGTATTTTTTTGAACTCTGTGGTAACTAGCACAAGCATGCAAACTAGGCCCCGTAATGTTTCTGATTTCAGGGACTTAGTGATTTCTCCAAGTCTTTGTCTGCAGTTATTTTGTTGCCATGTAAACTGGATGCTACAGAGAGATCCATGCATATTTTGGAGATGTTCAGTAAGTATGTTTTGTAGATATTGTTGTAATTGATCCACTCCTGCCCTTGTTTGCAATTATGGACTAACATAGCATGACTCAATCTTGCTCTACTTTTGCTATAAAATATTTCTGGCAGATTCTTAACATGATATGCAATTTTGCCAAGCTTATTGTAGTTGATCCATACATGCTATGCTTTTGTTCTTGCCATGTATAGCTTCATAAACATTCCGTCTTGCTGTAGGTTTGCTAGTTTTGTCATGAATTGCTTTGTGGTGAGTGCATCAAGCTCACAAACATGTCCTCATATTATTGTTTCTGCCATGCTCTGTTTTCTGCTAAGTCTGAAACCTGTTAACAAAACTTGCTATGTTTACGTGCTTGCCATCATGTCTTCTGGACCTTTTTTGCTTAGGGTCAGTAAGGGACTTTTGTCATATGCATTTAGTAGAACACTTTCATGCCTTGTTTTGCTATGTTAAGTTCTTGTAGCATGTTGTTTTCGTGATCTGAACATTGCTACCTGATGCTGTTTTCTGCCATGTCCAGTAATTTCACCGTCTGTGAACTTGTTATCTTTTGCACTTTTGACATGCTTGTTTGAGCTTGATATGTTGTGAACTAGCCGTAGCTCAGTGTTCATCTTTTGTCAAGCATCTCCTGTAGATTACTGCCATATGCTTTGTTGCTATGTTGGAGTGTTGTAGCATTGTTGCTTGTTGAATTTTAAGTGCTATCATGCTGTTAATCGCAGATTCGTGTCATTCTTGTTTTGCTTGCCATTTGCAAACCGTGCATCCGTTTCCGGTGATCTTTATATCGATTTCGACCGAAATCATCTCATCTTTCCAGTGGCATGCTTGGTTTGCCAAGTTACTGCCTTGTTCATCATTTTCCTTACGGAGCACGCATATGCATCACATATCATATCTCGCATATCATACATGTTTTGCATCATGTTGCTTGTGCATTTCTCGTGATTGATTGTGGTTCTGTTGCTTGTATTCTTGTCTTAGGTAGATCCGGGAGACGAGTTCATGAACGAGGAACCTGTTGAGTACGCTATCGAGGATCAAGCTTTCGACAACTCTGAGAACCTTGCAGGCAAGATGACCACCCCTCGAAATCACTTCTATCTTTGCTTTGCTAGTTGTTCGCTCTATTGCCATGCTGCGCTACCTATCACTTGCTATATCATGTCTCCCATATTGCCATGTCAGCCTCTAACCATCCTTTCCTAGCAAACCGTTGTTTGGCTAAGTTACCGCTTTTGCTCAGCCCTTCTTATAGCGTTGCTAGTTGCAGGTGAAGTTGAAGTTTGCTCCATGTTGGAACATGGATATGTTGGGATATCACAATATCTCTTATTTAATTAATGCATCTATATATATTTGGTAAAGGGTGGAAGGCTCGGCCTTATGCCTGGTGTCTTGTTCCACTCTTGCCGCCCTAGTTACTGATATACCGGGATTATGTTCCTTGAGTTTGCGTTCCTTACGCGGTTGGGTGATTTATGGGACCCCCTTGACAGTTCACCTTGAATAAAACTCCTCCAGCAAGGCCCAACCTTGGTTTTACCATTTGCCACCTAAGCCTTTTTCCCCCGGGTTTTCTAGAGCCCGAGGGTCATCTTTATTTTAAACCCCCGGGCCAGTGCTCCTCTGAGTATTGGTCCAACCTGTCAGTCGCCGGTGGCCACCAGGGGCAACTCTGGTCTGGCCTATCGGAAGCTTGGACAATCCGCTGTGCCCTGAGAACGAGATATGTGCAGCTCCTGTCGGGATTTGTCGGCACATTCGGGTGGCTTTGCTGGTCTTGTTTTACCATTGTCGAAATGTTTTGTAAACCGGGATTCCGAGACTGATCGGGTCTTTCCGGGAGAAGGTTTATCCTTCGTTGACCGTGAGAGCTTATGATGGGCTAAGTTGGGACACCCCTGCAGGGTATTATCTTTTGAAAGCCGTGCCCGTGGTTATGAGGCAGATGGGAATTTGTTAATGTCCGGTTATAGAGAACTTGTCACTTGACCCAGTTAAAATACATCAACTGTGTGTGTAGCCGTGATGGTCTCTTCTCGGCGGAGTCCGGGAAGTGAACACGGTTTGAGTTATGTATGACGTAAGTAGGAGTTCAGGATCACTTCTTGGTCATTTCTAGATGACGACCGTTCCGTTGCTTCTCTTCTCGCTCTCTTTTGCGCATGTTAGCCACCATATATGCTTATTGCCGCTGCAGCTCCACCTCGTAACACCATCCTTTCCTATAAGCTTAAATAGTCTTGATCTCGCGGGTGTGAGATTGCTGAGTCCCCGTGACTCACAGTTTCTACCTAAACAGTTGCAGGTGCCGACAATGCCAGTGCAGATGATGGGGTCGATCTCAAGTGGGAGTTCGACGAGGAACGTGGTCGTTACTATGTGTCTTTTCCTGATGATCAGTAGTGGAGCCCAGTTGGGACGATCGGGGATCTAGCATTTGGGGTTGTCTTATTTTCATCTGGATTTGACCTTAGCCGGTCTATATGTTTGTATTTTGGATGATGTATGCATTATATTTATGTATTGTGTGAAGTGGCGATTGTAAGCCAACTCTTTATCCCATTCTTGTTCATTACATGGGATTGTGTGAAGATGACCCTTCTTGCGACAAAACCACTATGCGGTTATGCCTCTAAGTCGTGCCTCGACACGTGGGAGATATAGCCGCATCGTGGGCGTTACATCTGCGCCCCATATTTGATTGGGAGGAGGGAGATGATGACTCTCAACATATCATCAGGGAGGCTGTTGATTAAGTCTAGGCCTGCTGGAGTCTCTTGCGGTTCTAGCTCGCCCCGCCTTCGCTTGTTGGCAGCCCCGTTCTCCACCTCCAAAGTCTCCTTGTCAGCGGCGCTTTCTGATAGAAATGGGACTACAGGGAATATTTAGTTAAAACAGGGCAATAGAAAAGTGTATTGGTAACTATAAGTTATTAGGTAGGAATATAGTAAGAAAAGGGAATAACAGTTGGTTGCTTAAATACTACATAATTCATTTGACATTGCTGGGTAAGTCAACATATGCAGATAGTTGAAAAGAAAACTTACTTCGAACAAAGTCTGGACGGATGCTTTGTCGGGGAAGTTAGCATATATCTCATGACCAGACCCTTTTATGTGCAGTGCAATTTTAGTGCCAGCTTTCAGTACATAAAACTTTGCAATTTCTTTCCAAAAGTCAGTGCCAAAATAGGAGTCACCACATTCATCAAGTCTTACAGTAGCAACGATTGTAAATCCATGGTTTGTGTGCAGTATGACATCCGTGGAGCCTTGATCTATGTAAAGGGAAAAATTGTGCACTACATAATCTGTTGCATAGCAAGGGATGTTCTGCAGAAATTGGTAGGATTGTTAAAGAAAATATGGTAACATGCAAATATGGGCCCAAATTAAAAGAAATGTACAACTATTGAAATCAAAGGACAAAAATCTATAACTAAACACATAGGGTAAACATGATGTCATGAAAATATGAGAGTAATCGAAAGAACAATACATCATTAATTTTCCTAATATAGAAAGAAGAGGGGAAATCCCCTTTGAAGTATATGGTGCATGTGGCACCTTTAATCCAAATGTAGCAATATTTAGAATATGTTCAGGAAAGTAGGTCATGCCAACCGATTTAGGGTGAGATTGAACATATCGCGCGCGTCCTCAAGTTATCTGGTACGGTGAGATGGAATCTCTGGCGGAGGTTGCAAAGTCCTGAAGTGTCGGCGCGTTGTACATTCTATGAATGAAAGAAAACTCTCAAATCAGCTCGAATAAAAATGAATTCACGGTGATTTCCGCCGGGTGATTAAAGGAGGCAGATGAACTGGGATAAGAGATGAGATAATATCTCATTAAATTAGTTACCTTGTCGTCCATGAGAAAGAACCCTCAGTACGGTAGATTCCCCAACCGAGCGGAGCTAGGTCAACCTCGAGCAGCGTCAAGAAAGTCGATGGCGATAGGCGGCGGCAATCGGAAGTGGCGAAATGGGGTGGGCTTAGCCGGCAGCCTGGCGGCGATGGCAGGCGTCGAGCTAAGTGTTTACCGCCGCGATAGGCGCTGCGATGGCATAGACGCGGAGGAGCTTGTGCAGGTGTGAATGGGGACCGTACCGGAGGGGGTGGCAGGCAGTGTGAGGGTTTTTGTGACGTGGGGATGGTGAGGGTTTTCTTTTTTCTTTTTTGAATTGGGTGGTGAGGGTTTTCTGTCCCACAAATAATTTTGGGGGCGACGGTTTGCTAGAGCAAACCGTGCGTGATTGACGTAACAGGCAAAATGAAAGTCATTGCACACGGTTCCAATTTTGGGAACCGTGTGTGATTGACGTACTACCTCCGTCCTGGTTTATTGGTCCCCCTTTGAAATTTTTACCAAATTTTGACCAAATATTTAACATACTCAGACATAGATAATAAGCGTACACGTACATAAGCATAGTTCAACCATAAGTACATAGTTCAACCGTCATTAAGCATACTCAAGCGTACATAGCTTGATCCATCCCACATCTCATCTCACATGCCGGCAAGATCCTGAAGCTTCTCCAGGTACTCGGCGTACGCACTGTGCGCCACCCTGCGAGAATACTTCCGCTTGAAGGAGCCAACGGCCCGTCCTCTTCCATGTGCCAGAACACTTAGATACACGTCATGAAGCTTGTGGTTGCAAAATGGGCATCCATAGCCGTCGTTCCAGGTCCTAATACGCCTGTTATGCATCCCCGCATAAAGCTCCCTCAGGATTCGCCTCTTGTACCTCCTCTGGGCATCTTCATCCTTGTTGTCCACATCGTCAGATAGCAGCTATACAAATAGTAAAACAAATTTGGCATCAAATCACTGATTACATGCCGTGAAGTAGGATTAGGAATTTCTGGCTATTTATTTATACATATCCGGAGATTATGGTTCGATTTTTAAGCACAATCGTCTATGTACACACCGATCTTGAAGAAAATAATGGCACAAACATATGTAGGTCATTCAAAATCAATTGTCAAGTCCTGGCTAGGAATTGTTAGCACGAGCACTAACCCTAGTCGGATTACTAGCAGAAATCATTTGCACAGATGAAACAACTAATCACTTATCACCTGTACCATTCAAACAATCAATACACCACGGATATAACGAAACTTACTCAGATTTCATGGATTGGGAGAACATAGCCACAATATTTCTATTCCAAAAAGGGGGAGGCAGGAGACCCTATGATCTATTTGACACATAAATAGGTATAGATGACTAACCAGCTGTCTGTCGTCGTCGGAGTCATCGCCGGAGTGGTCGTCGGAGTCGGTGTGGAACTCCGCCTCCGGCTATGGAAGCTCGACTCCGTCGACGACGTCACGGTGTAGCGATAACTCACCGACGGTGACGACAACCTCTGTCTCCATCTCCATGCCGTGCTCCGGTGCATTTGCAGCCCTGGCGGCGCCACTCCCTCCGATGGGGCGCTTCGGCGGCATTCTCATACACTGACGGCTTTGAGGACTGAGAGCGGCGTCGAGGATGCAAGCGGAGAGAGAGGATTTTGTGTGTGTGGCGAGGATGGGGGGTGTGGCCACTCGGGAGCACCATTAATATGGAGTAGTGGGAGTTGTGGGAGAGAGGTGGGCGGCTGTCAAACCGGCTCGCCTCCCGGTGAGCCTGCGCACCGGACTGCTGGCATGCCTACCAAAGTTTCAGACACCTACTCGCACGCCTCCCGATGACACTGCGCAGCGAGCACGCCTCCGTCAATTCACACACCTGCACGCATGCCTCCCCGTATGCCTGCGCGGTGGACTGCTCGCATGCGTCCCGTCAAGTCACGCCTGCTCGCATGGCACATGGGTCGCGCGGCGACACGTATATTGTTTTTCTATTTGGATGATTAATGTTGCCGCTTTATTGCTTAGCCGAAGCATGGCACGTATCCATTGTTGGTCTGGCGCTCACGGTTCATATAAATAATCCGTTTGGGATATTGGTTCCCAATTATTAATAATATCCCGTATGTAATTAGATAAAGATTACATCAAAACTGGTCTCAAATTTGACAAAAAAAGTACAATGCCACTTTGTATTGGTGTCCATATGACAACACGATGAGTTTCATGAACTTCAAATAGGTTTTGGATGTGCTAGAATTTAAAAATCAAGATTCTCAATGTTTGAAATTTGTTGCACAGGGAGTAAACCTGCACCCAGTGAGACACATGTGTTTTTGCAATCCATTTAGGTGCACTATCACGTGTGCATGTAGCTCAAATTTTATTTTTGCACATTATACCCGTAGAAAATCAATTCATTAATGTACTAAAACATCTTAATGATCTCTGTGATTTTTTTGAAATTAAAATGTCCCTCCTTTGGTAACTGATGTCTACTACGTAACCTTCTTCTTGTAGACGTTGTTGGGCCTCCAAGTGCAGAGGTTTGTAGGACAGTAGCAAATTTCCCTCAAGTGGATGACCTAAGGTTTATCAATCCGTGGGAGACGTAGGATGAAGATGGTCTCTCTCAAGCAACCCTGCAACCAAATAACAAAGAGTCTCTTGTGTCCCCAACACACCCAATACAATGGTAAATTGTATAGGTGCACTAGTTCGGCGAAGAGATGGTGATACAAGTGCAATATGGATAGTGATAAAGGTATTTGTAATCTGAAGAGATTATGGTAGGGTACGAAACCACCTCAAAGTTATTCTTTCCAATCAATCCATTGAGCTATTCCTATAAGTGTCACAAACAGCCCTAGACTTCGTACTAGAATAACACCTTCAGACACAAATCAACCAAAACCCTAATGTCACCTAGATACTCCAATGTCACCTCAAGTATCCGTGGGCATGATTATACGATATGCATCACACAATCTCAGAATCATCTATTAAACCAACACATAGAACTTCAAAGAGTGCCCCAAAGTTTCTACCAGAGAGTCAAGACGAAAACGTGTGCCAACCCCTATGCATAGATTCCCAAGGTCACGGAACCCGGAAGTTGATCACCAAAACATACATCAAGTGAATCAATAGAATACCCCATTGTCACCACAGGTATCCCACGCAAGACATACATCAAGTGTTCTCAAATCCTTCAAGACTCAATCCGATAAGATAACTTCAAAGGGAAAACTCAATCCATTACAAGAGAGTAGAGGGGGAGAAACATCATAAGATCCAACTATAATAGCAAAGCTTGCGATACATCAAGATCATGCCAAATCAAGAACACGAGAGAGAGAGAGATCAAACACATAGCTACTGGTACATACCCTCAGCCCCGAGAGTGAACTACTCCCTCCTCGTCATGGAGAGCGTTGGGATGATGAAGATGGCCACCGGTGAGGGATCCCCCCTCCGGCAGGGTGTCGGAACAGGGTCCCGATTGGGTTTTGGTGGCTAGAGAGGCTCGCGGCGGCGGAACTCCTGATATGTTCTATCCCCGATGGTTTTTAGGGTATATTGATATATATAGGAGGAAGGAACACGTCAGGGGGGCCACGAGGTGCCCATGAGGGTGGAGGGCGTGCCCAGGGGGGTGGGCGCGCCCCCTGCCTCGTGGCTTCCTCGTTGCTTCCCTTAGGTAGACTCCAAGTCTCCTGGATTGCATCCATTCCAAAAATGACTCTCCCGAAGGTTTCATTCCATTTGGACTCCGTTTGATATTCCTTTTCTTCGAAACACTGAAATAGGCAAGAAAACAACAATTTAGGTTGGGCCTCCGGTTAATAGGTTAGTCCCAAAAATAATATAAAAGTGTATAACAAAGCCCAATAATCATTCTAAATAGTATATAATATAGCATGAAGCAATAAAAAATTATAGATACGTTGGAGACGTATTAAGCATCCCCAAGCTTAATTCCTGCTCGTCCTCGAGTAGGTAAATGATAAAAACAGAATTTTTGATGCGGAATGCTACTTGGAAGAATTTTTAATGTAATTCTTCTTATTGTGGCATGAATATTCAGATCCGAAAGATTCAAGACAAAAGTTCCATATTGACATAAAAATAATAATACTTCAAGCATACTAACTAAGCAATTATGTCTTCTTAAAATAACATGGCAAAAGAAAGTTATCCCTACAAAATCATATAGTCTGGATATGCTCTATCTTCACCACACAAAGTATTTAAATCATGCACAACCCCGATGACAAGCCAAGCAATTGTTTCATACTTTTATCTTCTCAAACCTTTTCAATCTTCACGCAATACGTGAGCGTGAGCCATGGATATAGCACTATATGTGGAATAGAACGATGGTTGTGGAGAAGACAAAAAGGGAGAAGATAGTCTCACATCAACTAGGCGTATCAATGGGCTATGGAGATGCCCATTAATTTATATCGATGTGAGTGAGTAGGGATTGCCATGCAACGAATGCACTAGAGCTATAAGTATATGAAAGCTCAAGAAAAGAAACTAAGTGGGTGTGCATCCAACTCGCTTGCTCACGAAGACCTAGGGCATTTTGAGGAAGCCCATCATTGGAATATACAAGCCAAGTTCTATAATGAAAAATTCCCACCAGTATATGAAAGTGATATCATAGGAGACTCTCTATCATGAAGATCATGGTGCTACTTTAAAGCACAAGTGTGGTAAAAGGATAGTAACATTGTCCCTTCTCTCTTTTGCTCTCAGTTTTTTCTTTTGGGCCTTTTCCCTTTTTTGCTTGGCCTCCCCCTGTTTTATTTAGTCCGGACTCTCATCCGACTTGTGGGGGAATCATAGTCTCCATGATCCTTTCCTCACTTGGGACAATGCTCTAATAATGATGATCATCACACTTTTATTTTCTTACAACTCATGAATTACAACTCAACACTTAGAACAACATATGACTCTATGTGAATGCCTCCGGCGGTGTACCAGGATATGCAATGAATCAAGAGTGACATGTATGAAAAAATTATGAACGGTGGCTTTGCCACAAATACGATGTCAACTACATGATCATGCAAAGCAATATGACAATGACAAAGCGTGTCATGATAAACGAAACGGTGGAAAGTTGCATGGCAATATATCTCGGAATAGCTATGAAAATGCCATAATAGGTAGGTATGGTGGCTGTTTTGAGGAAGGTATATGGTGGGTGTATGATACCGGCGAAAAGTGCGCGGTAATAGAGAGGCTAGCATGGTGGAAGGGAGAGAGTGCGTATAATCCATGGACTCAACATTAGTCATAAAGAACTCATATACTTCTTGCCAAAATCTACAAGTTATCAAAGCAAAGTATTACGCGCATACTCCTAGGGGGATAGATTGGTAGGAAAATACCATCGCTCGTCCCTGACCACCACTCATAAGGAAGACAATCAATAAATAAATCATGCTCCGACTTCATCACATAACGGTTCACCATACGTGCATGCTACGGGAATCACAAACCTTTAACACAAGTATTCCTCAAATCCACAACTACTCAACTAGCATGACTCTAATATCACTGTCTTTATATCTCAAAACAATTATCAATCATCCAACTTCTCGTAGTATTCAACACACTCATAAGACAATATTTTTCTAATCCGGGATGCCATTTACTTTAAGATTAATTTCTCAATTTAAGCAATTTACCATGCTGTTTTGTAGGACTCTCAAAATGATATAAGTGAAGCATGAGAGTTCATATATTTCTCAAAAATAAAACTACCATCATGCTCTAAAAGATATAAGTGAAGCACTAGAGCAAACGACAAACTACTCTAAAAGATATAAGTGAAGATCAATGAGTAGTTGAATAATTATTTAGCTATGTGAACACTCTACCATTTAATAATTTCAGATCTTGATATTTTATTCAAACATCAAGCAAAACAATATAAAATGACATGACGCTCCAAGCAAAACACATATCATGTGGTGAATAAAAATATAGCTCCAAGTAAAGTTACCGATGGAAGTAGACGAAAGAGGGGATGCCATCCGGGGCATCCCCAAGCTTAGGCTTTTGGTTGTCCTTGAATTTTACCTTGGGGTGCCTTGGGCATCCCCAAGCTTAGGCTCTTGCCACTCCTTATTCCATAGTCCATCGAATCTTTACCCAAAACTTGAAAACTTCACAACACAAAACTCAACAGAAAACTCGTAAGCTCTGTTAGTATAAGAAAGCAAACCACCACTTTAAGGTACTGTAATGAACTCATTCTTTATTTATATTGGTGTTATATCTACTTTATTCCAACTTCTCTATGGTTCATACCCTCCGATACTACTCATAGATTCATCAAAATAAGCAAACAACACATAGAAAACAGAATCTGTCAAAAACAGAACAGTCTGTAGCAATCTGTATCAAACGTATACTTCTGGAACTCCAAAAATTCTTAAATAAATTGGTGGACCTGAGGAATTTGTCTAGTGATCACGTGCAAAAAGAATCAACTAAAAATCACTCCTGGTAAAAAATGATAGCTATTCCCGTGAGCGCTAAAGTTTCTGTTTTTTACAGCAAGATCATAAAGACTTCACCCAAGTCTTCCCAAAGGTTGTACTTGGCACAAACACTAATTAAAACATAAAACCACATCTAACCAGAGGCTAGATGAATTATTTATTACTAAACATAAACAAAAAGCAAGAAACTAAAATAAAATTGGGTTGCCTCCCAACAAGCGCTATCGTTTAACGCCCCTAGCTAGGCATGATGATTTCAATGATGCTCACATAAAAGATAAGAATTGAAACATAAAGAGAGCATCATGAAGAATATTACTAGCACATTTAAGTCTAACCCACTTCCTATGCATAGGGATTTTGTGAGCAAACAATTTATGGGAACAATAATCAACTAGCATAGGAAGGCAAAACAAGCATAGCTTCAAGATTTTCAACACATAGAGATGAAACTTGATAATATAGCAATATGTAGAAGCATATGATCCTCTCTCATAAAATTTTTCAGTAGCATCATGAATGAATTCAAAAATATAACCAGCACCTAAAGCCTTCTTTTCATGATCTACTTGCATAAAAATTTTATTACTCTCCACATAAGCAAATTTGTTCTCATGAATAATAGTGGGAGCAAACTCAACAAAATAACTATCATGTGAAGCATAATCCAATTGAAAATTAAAATAATGATGAAAATTTTCATGGTTATCTTTATTCTTTATAGCATACGTGTCATCACAATAATCATCATAAATAGGAGGCATGCTTTCATCATAATAAATTTGCTCATCAAAACTTGGGGGACTAAACATATTATCTTCATCAAACATAGCATCCCCAAGCTTGTGGCTTTGCATATCATTAGCATCATGGGTATTCAAAGAATTCATACTAACAACATTGCAATCATGCTCATCATTCACATATTTTATACCAAGCATTCTATGTAATTCTTCTTCTAGTACTTGAGCACAATTTTCGTTCCCATCATTTTCACGAAAGACATTAAGAAGATGAGGCATATGAGGCAACCTTAATTCCATTTTTTTGTTTTCTTTTATAGACTAGACTAGTGATAAAACAAGAAACTAAAAGATTCGATTTCAAGATCTAAAGATATACCTTCAAGCACTCACCTCCCTGACAACGGCGCCAGAAAAGAGCTTGATGTCTACTACGCAACCTTCTTCTTGTAGACGTTGTTGGGCCTCCAAGTGCAGAGGTTTGTAGGACAGTAGCAAATTTCCCTCAAGTGGATGACCTAAGGTTTATCAATCCGTGGGAGGCGTAGGATGAAGATGGTCTCTCTCAAGCAACCCTAATAACAAAGAGTCTCTTGTGTCCCCAACACACCCAATACAATGGTAAATTGTATAGGTGCACTAGTTCGGCGAAGAGATGGTGATACAAGTGCAATATGGATAGTGATAAAGGTATTTGTAATCTGAAATTATAAAAACAGCAAGGTAACTAATAGTAAAAGTAAGCGTAAACGGTATTGCAATGCTAGGAATCAAGGCCTAGGGTTCATACTTTCACTAGTGCAAGTTCTCTCAACAATAATAACATAGTTTGATCATATAACAATCCCTCAACATGAAACAAAGAGTCACTCCAAAGTCACTAATAGCGGAGAACAAACGAAGAGATTATGGTAGGGTACGAAACCACCTCAAAGTTATTCTTTCCAATCAATCCATTGGGCTATTCCTATAAGTGTCACAAACAGCCCTAGAGTTCGTACTAGAATAACACCTTAAGACACAAATCAACCAAAACCCTAATGTCACCTAGATACTCCAATGTCACCTAAAGTATCCGTGGGCATGATTATACGATATGCATCACACAATCTCAGAATCATCTATTCAACCAACACATAGAACTTCAAAGAGTGCCCCAAAGTTTCTACCGGAGAGTCAAGACGAAAACGTGTGCCAACCCCTATGCATAGATTCCCAAGGTCACGGAAGCCGCAAGTTGATCACCAAAACATACATCAAGTGAATCAATAGAATACCCCATTGTCACCACAGGTATCCCACGCAAGACATACATCAAGTGTTCTCAAATCCTTAAAGACTCAATCCGATAAGACTTCAAAGGGAAAACTCAATCCATTACATGAGAGTAGAGGGGGAGAAACATCATAATATCCAACTATAATAGAAAAGCTCGCGATACATCAAGATCGTGCCAAATCAAGAACACGAGAGAGAGATCAAACACATAGCTACTGGTATATACCCTCAGCTCCGAGGGTGAACTACTCCGTCCTCATCATGGAGAGCGCTGGGATGATGAAGATGGACACCGGTGAGGGATCCCCCCTCCGGCAGGGTGCCGGAACAGGGTCCCGATTGGGTTTTGGTGGCTACAGAGGCTTGCGGCGGCGGAACTCCCGATCTATTCTGTCCCCGATGGTTTTTAGGGTATACTGATATATATAGGAGGAAGAAACACGTCAGGGGGGGCCACGAGGGGCCCACGAGGGTGGAGGGCGCGCCACCTGCCTCGTGGCTTCCTCGTTGCTTCCCTTACGTAAACTCCAAGTCTCCTGGATTGCATCCGTTCCAAAAATGACTCTCCCGAAGGTTTCATTCTGTTTGGACTCCGTTTGATATTCCTTTTCTTCGAAACACTGAAATAGGCAAGAAAACTGCAATTTGGGTTGGGCCTCCGGTTAATAGGTTAGTCCCAAAAATAATATAAAAGTGTATAACAAAGCCCAATAATCATTCTAAACAGTATATAATATAGCATGAAGCAATCAAAAATTATAGATACGCTGGAGAGGTATCAGTAACATATATGTTCACCGCGGGATAATTAATTTAACATGCATCGTAGTTGCGGTGGATTCGCGGTGTGTGTGTGGGTGTGTGCATCTGGGGGTGGCGGGTGGCTCGCAGTACACTACGAGTTGTGAGCCACCGTGTGGGTTGGCCGTTTTGTTAGGCAGGCCGGTGCCACATCAGAGTCGTGAAATCGTTATTTAAAACATTACACAACCCTTTCATACATACATGTTTTGGCCACATGCAGTCGATGGTTGTCCTACACGACACTCGATACTCGCGTGTGACACTTTCTGTGGCCCGCGAGGTCGTCGTCCATCACTTTGACGAACAGCCGTCAGTGAGGTTAATTTGACTAGCAAGGTAGAATCTTTTTTGTTTGTGTTATGGTGGTATATAGTACGCGTCGAAGAGGTGGGAGGGGACTAGCATATATACTATACGTACACGTCCGTGAACAAGCACCCCTCACTCAGTGTCGGGACTTTTTGGTTTCCGAGGCACGTGCCACATCAATATTGTGAAATTGGCTATTCAAACATCACACAACACCTTTTTGGGCCACATGCATATCCTAGCTAGGATACTCACGTGTGACGCTTCCATCTGTGGGCCCACGAGGCCATCGTCGATGCATGCATGCATCACTTACCTACATCGAGAGAGGTTAATTAATTTCACCATCGACGAGGATTCTTTTGGGTAGTACATATATTACGGCAGGAGCATATAGTATGCAGTGAAGAGGGGGGAAGGGGACCATCATATGTAGTACGCTTGATGAACCTCGCTCTGTGTGGGTGCATGGTTTATGGTTTTTGAGGCATGTGGCACATCAAAGTTGTGCGTTTTGGGTATTCAACATATATATGTTTGGCCCACATGCAAAGCGGTGGTGGTTGTCCTCTCGCACCCACTTAAGCGGTTATTAGTGATATCGATGCTTTCAAACTATGGGCCCGCTTGGTCCATCACTACTTTTTGCCTGACAACAAGAGAGGTTAATTTGACTTAGGAGGGGATTATTATTTTTGCTCTTCGATGACATGCATGATACAGTTTGAGCACACACCCATGCATGTGTACGCATGAATCCCTCCCATCGAGTCGAAGTGGCTAGTACAACGACACATCATGAACCGATCTCGCCTGTGTGGGGAGCTAGTGTACGATTTTTGACGCACGCGCCATGTCAATGTTGTGTATTTAAACATGCATGCACGCATCACCTCCATACATATGCATGTAGTGGTTGCCTTCGAACGGTACACTCCCTCGCGTGGTTATCGGCGACAAGCCTATATATTTGTGGGCCCGTGTGGACATACATGATCACCTTGACCAACAACAAGATAGGTTACCATGGCAGATTCTTCATTTGGTTCGTATTATCGTAGTATAGGTCATGGTGAGATTCAGACCTTAAGTTTGAGTGCATCTACTATGCACGCATGCATGCATGAATCCCCGTCATTCGCTTGAAGTGTGGTGTAACATACATATGCATCATCAACCTAACCCTCACTCAGTGTGGGGATTTATAGTTCGAAATCACGGTGCCACATCAAAGTTGTTCCATTGTTACTCAAAAACACACCTCTCCTACGTATGTTTGGGCCACACGCATGCAGTGGTTGTCTTCGGGGACTAGCTACTTGCGTGATTATTGGCGAGCTGGCCCATCTCCGGGGTCGCATGGACGGCCATCACTTTGACCAACAACAAGAGAGAGGTTGTACGACCAAGGTGGATTATTCTTGGTTCGTTTTGCGATCCATCTTGGTGAGATATGCCTCTTTGGCCCGCCGACTGAAAGTGTGTGTAGGGGGGGTTGCTACTTCGCACTTTGCTAGGTGAACCTCGGTTGGGGGGGCATGCATTCATAACTTAGGATTCCCTTCGTGGCGACATGAGGGGGGCTGCTAGCTACTTCGCACTTTGCTAGGTGAACCTCGGTTGGGGGGGGGCATGCATTCATAGCTTAGGATTCCCTTCGTGTCGACACGAGGGGGGGCTGCTAGCTACTTCGCACTTTGCTAGGTGAACCTCGGTTGGGGGGGCATGCATTCATAGCTTAGGATTCCCTTCGTGCCAACACGAGGGAGGGGGGTGAGCTGCTAGCTACTTCGCACTTTACTAGGTGAATGAACCTCGATTGGGGGGCATGCATTCATAGCTTAGGATTCCCTTCGTGCCGACACAAAGGAGGAGGGGGGCTGCTACCTACTTCGCACTTTTCTAGGTGAACCTCAGTTGGGGGGGGGGAGGGGGCATGCATTCATAGCTTAGGATTCCCTTTGTGCCGACACGAGGGGGCGGGTGTGGGGGCAAGAAATATCATGCGCTTTGCGAGAGAGGTGCCACATCGAAGTTGCATTTGGTATTTGAAAATCAGACCACCCTTTTGATACATAAATTTGGTCCACATGCAAGTGTGTTCATGTTCTAGCCCTCTCCCGCGTCATTTTTCGCCAAATTTATGAACATTAGACAAGTCGGATGACGCAATAGACACGGTTCATTCAAACTAACCGTGTGCCACGCCGGTGCCCCTGTCACGCACACATCCGAATAGTACATTGGGCTCCACGAGGCTCCCCCTGTCAAAAATATCTGCCCGCCTCGAGGGTTTTTCTATTTCATAACACACGGTTGTTATCTCCAGACCGCGTGCGATGTTTCTTGTTCCCAATCCCGCGTGCATGCCTAGAAAATATCTACCCGCCTTGAGTGCTTTTCTGTTTCATAACACACGGTTGTTATCTCTGGACCGTGTGCGATGTTTCTTGTTCCTAATCCCGCCTGCATCCCTAGAAAATATCTTCTCGCCTCGAGGGTTTTTCTGTTTCATAACACATAGTTGTTATCTCCAGACCATGTGCGATGCACTATCATCAAAATTTTCAATAGCCCGGCATTTCACTCCCGCGTAGTAAAATTTTCAGTACCCGCGCCATTTCCTCAAACACCCCGCGCCCCCCTCCACACACACACACACAACACACAGACACCAAAACCTCCTCGGGTGTACGCGCGCACACACACACCCCCCTCCATCGCTCAAAACCCTAGCAAGGTCCCCGCCGCCGCCGCCGCCGCAAGGCCTCCATTGTCAACATCTGCCGGTTTGCCCGTGCAGCTTACCCACCGATCTCCATACCCAGGCCGCCCTGAGTTTCTTAGATGACGCCTGCCAAACGCCCCCTTTCCCACAGATCCCCATCCCCATCCCCATCCCCCACTCCAGAGCGTCGCAGCCTAAGCCCGGTTACGCTTCCCGTGGAGCTCGAGGAGCGACTGGCCCAAAAGAGGTGTATAGCGGTCTCTTCACTCGACGTCGCCGAGGAAGCTGACGACCATTACTGGCGGCAGGCACTCAAGCAGTGGGCTAGAGTATGCGGGCATGTCTCGGCCGCCAGCTACGACATCGAGGTCATTGACAGCGACGACCTGAGGCGGGCTATGTCACAGGTTAAGTGGCCCACGCCCAACCCCTCGGGTTCAACCGCCGTCGATCTCATCCATGGCCCCACCGCTGATCTCCTCTGGCTCGCTGTCAACAATTTGCCGTTCTACATCGCCATCGAGCCCCTTTTGTCATTTCTGAAGGACACATTCTGCGACGCTGGCTTGGGATCCACAGCTTCCAAGTCAGACCTTATCGACGGTGACCACGAGGAGGGCACCCTCTCCGGCTCTTCCAAGGGGAAAGAGCCTATCTGCTCTTCCAAGGGGAAACTTCCGTCTGCGACATCAGGGAGGGCACCCTACAGTCGTGCTCTTCCAAGGGGAAGGAGCCCATCTGCGACAACATGAAGCGCATCCAGGGTCCGTGCTCTTCCCACGGGAACGAGCCCATCTGTGACAAGTGAGGAAACCCATGATTTGTTTTGCCGTGCCTCTTCATAGGGGGGAACCCATGATTTGTTCTGTCAAGTACTTTTTGTAGTGTAGTGAGAATATGTCCAGTTTTAATTGCTATATCTGGTTGTTTGCAGTATGCCTTGTTTATTTCAGTTGTTCACAATGTGATGCTCTATATGTGCAATTATTTACTGTGCAGTACATTTCATCAATCCAATTTTAAACATACTGATAGGAATGCATATATTTGCTTGTTGTTAAGCCTGTTATAGCTAGCATATGCCTCTTTTAATGTTTTTTGATTGTTCGGTTGTTTGTAGTTAGCATATGTCCAGTTTCAAATGCTATCTTTGGTTGTTCGTAGTATGCCTTGTTTATTCCAGTTATTCACAACGTGATGTTCTATATGTGCAAGTATGAACTGTGCAGTTCAATTTCATCAGTACCAGTTTCAACAATACCACTATGAATGACTATATTCGGTTGCTGCATCTTGTAGTTAACACGACTTTCCATTTTTATTTAACAATAACCAGTGTACTTAGACCGGCACAATACCAGTTTGAATGACTATGTTTGCTTGTTGTTAAATGTTAGGCGTGTTGCAGTTAGCACACCTTTCCACTTGTTTTACTTTACTAGCATGCTTAAACCTGCACACTGAAGCTATCTTTTGGAGATTATTTTGTCTACCATGTATAATTTTGGTTGATATTTAGCCTGTTGTGCTTAACATGATTCTCGATGTACCTACACAGGACAATTTTGGGAACGACTACAATTTTCCATTGAGGTTAGTTTCATCCCATGGATTATATGTGCTCACTGTTCAGGATATCGGTAGCCAGTACCATATAGGCCGGCGGCTGATAAGGGACTAATCGGTGAATCGGACTTTTAACTGAATATATCTGCAACCCATTTTTCGTTAGGTTAACTAGGGCCATATGTAATATATCTGAGGCTACATAGCTACATGCACTGTACTTAATGTCTAAATATGCAATCCTAGGCTACATAGCAATAAGGAAGAGTGTTACATTAATGTTCTAATGATTCTAGATATACGTAGAAGAGCAGCAGCAGCAATAGCAACAACAAAGCCCTGTTTGGATACTCAACTTAGCTAGAGGTTAGAGTTAGTTTCTAGCTCATGACTAACCCTGAACTAACTCTATCCAAAGAATTGTTTGGATGGCAGGGTTAGATTGACAATAAATGCACTAGGAGAACTAGCTCCAATTAGCACCTCTTGGGTTGGATAGTTTTTTGGGTGGGTTATAGATGCAACTTGCTCAAACTAGCCCTCATGTTTAGATATACTTTAGGGCTATTTGAGCCCGAACTACCTCAAACTAACTGTAACCCATGGATACAGCAGCAGTTAATCAGCCGATAATTTGTAAGAATGCACTAAACTCCTTCCGGCCCATAATATAAGATGTTAATTCATCTAATATGTGAGTATATTGGATGTTATAAGATACTCCCTCCGTTCCTAAATATTTTTCTTTTTAGAGATTTCAAATGGACTACCACATACGGATGTATATAGACATATTATAAAAGAGTGTTGTACTACATCATTGTGCAATTGATGTTTAGCTTCTAATATTAACTTGGTGCCTTTAGGTACATATGTCATTGGTAAAGATCCGTGCTTCAACCCTTTCTGCATATGGGGCATTGAGATATCGATGAACCTGCATCAAGTGAGGAAGCTGATAAAGATTTTTAGTAAAATGTGTCCAAAGATGGCAATTAAACTATTTGTTTACACTTTATCCAAGACAACATCGAACTGCAGAATGGTAAGTAAGAACTCTGCAGCCTTCTTTTTACTGCCCATAATGAGTTGTGTTAGATGACAATGTCTGAATCTTTTTCCTTTGCAGTGGTTGCCAAAGCAGTTTACTCAAGATTACCTCTCAAACTACATGATTGGTGGGCATGCAAAGGTTAAAGTATTTCTACCAGAATACGATGATTATCTAGATGTTTTCATGAAGACTGTGAAGGATGGGCGGTCGGCCATCACAATGGGTTGGACTAGAGTCGTGCGTGCCTTCTACATGGAGGAGGGCACAATATGGGCATTCTGCTTCACCTTGTTCAGCAACCAGAATATATTTCGCCTCTTTCTTTACCGTCTTTAATAGTACAAGTATACAACTGTGGTTCATCATTCTTTATTTGGTTCTTATGTAATTCTTGAACATATGTACCTATGAATCAAATAATGTAATGGTTGTTTGAACCTGATGGATATGAGTAAAGTTGTAGCATACATTCAAATTCAAATTCAAATCCGGTACAATTTGAAAAAGCAGCAATTAAATTACGGTGAAAATACGCTCTCCAGGTTGTTACGGTACACACGGTTGGTAAAACACAAACGTTTGCGATATGCACCATAATCCGAGATGGTTCACAGAGAGGAAATGTGTGCAAGCATGCACACAGTTGCCGTTTGCAAAGCGTGTGCGATGTCAGACAATATCACAAACGGTGCGGGCAAACTAAACGTTTGTGTTAGTTGCCTTATCGTACACGATTCACAACCATGAACTGTTTCTGTTGAAGTATGCATCATAAACGTTGCACCACAGAATAGCGTGTGCGATAGTTGTTGTGTACGACCATGTTACGACGTTTCGTAATCCTGTCCGACACTCGTACGACGATTAGCTAATCTTCTTAACAGTGAACCGTTTGTGATGGGCCGCGCATCATACACATTCTATAATAGTGAACCGTTTGTGATGGGCCACGCATTGTAAACGTAGCACCACAGAATACCGACTGCAATGGCAATGCGAGCAGAAACGATTAGGAGTACTGTAGGGGCCCTATCCCCGACGGTTTCTGGGTCATGTGGGAAGGACCCCCCCCCCCCATCGCCCACACTCACTTGGCGACGGTTCCAAATGCCGTCGCGGAAAGGGGTTAAAAACCGTTTGTTTAGGACCGACGCGCACCAGTGATTGCTCAATATAAATTGTGGAAATGATATGCTATAGTAGGCATTGTGTGGAAACAATTATGACTGTTGTCTTTGGCAGTACCAAAGTGGAATGGTTTGCTCTTTATCATACTAACCTATCTCACAAAGTTCCATTAAGTTTTGTGTGATTGAAGTTTCCAAGTTTTGGGTGAGATGTCGATATGAGGAGAATAAGGAGTGACAAGACCCTAAGCTTGGGGATGCCCAAGGCACCCCAAGGTAATATTCAAGGAAGATCCAAGCAACTAAGCTTGGGGATGCCCCGGAAGGCATCCCCTCTTTCGTCTTCAACACTATCGGTAACCTCACTTGGAGCTATGTTTTCATTCGTCACATGATATAAGTTTTACTTGGAGCGTCATTTTATTTTGTTTGGATTTGCTTGCTGTTATTTAGAATAATGTTTTTCATCTTTCATTTCAATAAAAATGTCAAGGATAGCCCTCACCATGCTTATTTTGCAAGCATACATGTTGCTGTTTCAAAACAGAAAGTTTACCACTGTTGCGAAAATTCCTTGGAAAAGTCATAATGTGATAAAATGTTGAAACTTTTTGCAAAATGAGCTATGATAAATTTTATACAGTGGGGAAAGTTTTTCATAATTTTTGGAGTCAGGGAAGTATTGATACTCTTGCATTCTTTACAGACCGTACTGTTTTGACAGATTGCTGTTATGGTTGCATTGTTTGGATATGTTTGCTTGTTTAATGAATCAATTTGAGGATAGGAGTATTAAATATGCAGAGGCATTTAGTATTCAATTTTGAATTATAATTTTAGTGATTTTCTATAGTAGACTAAGATAAACTTTTTGCATTGGTTTATACTAACTTATCGTTCTTGTTGAGTTTTGTGTGGATGAAGTTTTTAAGATTTAGGGAAACCGAGATATGAGAGGAATTAAGGAGACACAATAGCTCAAGCTTGGGGATGCCCAAGGCATTCCAAGATAATATTCAAGATGTCTCAAGCATCTAAGCTTGGGGATGCCCCGGTAGGCATCCCACCTTTCTTCTTCAACAATTATCGGTTAGTATCGGTTGAGCCTAAGTTTTTGCTTCTTCACATGAGTTGTGCTATCCTTGGAATGTCATTTTATTTTGTCTTGCTTTCTGTTTTAATAAAATACTTAGATCTGAAAGTTTTTAAATAAAATAGAGTCCTCAAATAGTTGCCAAGGAGGCTAAGTAAGCGGCATTCACATCCCGTCAACGAAGCTCTTTTCTTTGGAATTGCTCTTGTGCTTCACTTATATCCTATGAGTAAATTGTTGAATAAATTGAATGTCATAAAGTTTAAATGATATCATGCTAGCTTCACATTGAGTTTAGAAAGTGAAATCTTTTGAGGCTTGACAATCGTAATATTGGTCATACAAGCAATTCACGAATAATTAGTATAAGGAAGAGAACTTTCACATGCAAATACACTATCCCGGAAATCTTTTTTGATTGTGAGCCCCCATCAAAATACTATATGCCAAAATTGTTGACGTTGGACAAGGAAGACAACTTAATGATTTATGTTTGTTCAGATTCACACAGAATTCATATTGTCATAGATCCTTCAACATGTGGTGCTTGCCCCCCATCTTTGCTAGCCAAAAATTCCGCACCAAGTAGAGATACTACTTCTGCATCCAAAAACCCTTAAACCCAAATCTTATTTTCAATTGTCCACCATACCTACCTAAGGATTGAACAAGTTCCTTCAAGTAACTTGTCATCGGTGCAATAAGTCAATAAAAATTGCTTCTAAAAGTGTGAGATCATTTAGTGTAAGAGAAAATTGAGCATTGTACGAACTTGTGATGGCGAAGGATAAAAGCAATAGACTGCATAATAAAGGTTGCTATCATAAGGGGCAATATAACGTGACGTTCTTTTACACTAAGGGGTTGAGCATACAAACCAATAAGCGCATGACAACCTCTGCTTCCCTCTGCGAAGGGCCTATCTTTTAATTTTCAGTATTTACTTTCACTACTGCAGGATGCTGCTAACGCAACACTACGATCAGAGACCCTTCGACAAAACTGTGTGTGAGGCAATAATGGCAAACGGTGGTGTAAAAGAACCGTCAAAAAAGGTGCAAAACGTTTGCGATGGCGGAGCCATCAAACACGGTTCAGATTTTAGTTGCGTGTGCGATCCAGGGCATACGGTTCAGTCCAATGAACTATTTGTGATGAGGCGGAACAAAACAAACGGGCAGCCTGATGAAGGCGTGTGCGATATAGAGCATATGGTTCACTCGGGTGAAATGTTTGTGATTAGGCAACACAAAAGAAACGGTCAGCCAGATCAAGGTGTGTGTGACTGAGGGCATATGCTTTAGAAGGATTAACTATTTGCGATTAGGCAACAGAAAAGAAACGGGTCAGCCAGATCATAGTGTCTGCGATTGATGGCATACACTTCACATGGATGAACTGTTTGCGTTAGCCACAACAAACTGAAACAGTTAGATAGATCAACGTATGTGCGCTAGACGGGCACACACATTCTAATTAAAAGAAGCGTGCGCGATGGTAATAACGAGCGCGCACGGTTGTTGGAACAAGACGTGTGCTGACATTGCCTATTGCGGTGCACCCTATGGTGCAAACGCCACGTACGCGGGCCAGAAGGCGTACATGCCCATGTTACGCCTTCCAGGAATAGTGCCGCACTTATAACCGTCAATAAATTTTGAGCATGCGTCCCATCACAATTTTTTTAGAAGAACAAGGAGGCCGCGTCCCGTCACATTCCAAATTGCAAACTTGTTCACACCGATCAAAACCTAAAGGGTTTCCCACTTAGGAGGGTATTACTACTCGGTTATAAATACTACTACTCCAAGATGACTACACACTCCTCAACTCCTCATCCACACAAAAACAAGTCATTCATCATCATTCCCTTGCGTCTGCCATGGCCAGCATGAGTTCTGGGTCAAGAGATTGCCACCAAGGAGAGGCGAGCCTGGAAGCGGAAGCACGAGAGATGTCCCGCCTCGCCGCGAAAGCAGACAACATGTCCCGCTGCGCGGCCGTAGCAGCAGAGAGGTCCCGCCACACCGCCGAAGCATCATGGAGGTCCCGCCGCGCCGTCGATGAAGCAGACTGGTCCGGCCGCGCCACGGAAGCAGAAGAGATGTCCCGCCGTGCCGCGAATGCAGCAGAGATGTCCTCCCGCGCCGCGATGGCCTGGGAAAATGTCTCGCTGGCAGGCGAGGACTCTTACAGGTGCATGCGTGCCCTCGTCCTTAGGCAGATGGATCAGATCTCCAGGTGGGCGAGGTTGCAGGATGACCTGAAAGCCTCGTTTGAACAGTCTACCGACGTCATCCGGCGACTAAATGAGAGCAATGCGAAGCTCCAGGCCGAGCGCGACCTGCTGAGGGCGAAGATCATCGGAAGTGCGGAGCAGCAGGAGCAGACCACTGCCTTGTTGAAGAGGACCGACGTCATCGTCGAGAAACTTATGGACGAGAATGCCATGCTGCGCATCGAGCGCAGAAGGCTGGTGGAGGAATCCGTGGATGCTCTCAAGCAGCATCTTGAGGACAAGAAAGAGCCCATCGCCGCTTGCCACGGAGACTAGTTCCCACAGCCTGCAGCAACGCATCAACAAAGTAGAGATCAGCGAGCCAGATCGTTGTCTTCCTTCTTCTTTTGCCCTTGTGTATTTCGTGCGTTGCCACATGTGTTTTTTTAATTATGTTCCTAAATATGTAAGACAATTATTATCCACTATCATCGTCCTTATATTCATCATGCTTGCTATAAGTCGCAGTCGATGCTATATAGGTCCGTCAGATCTTACATCAAGATCCGTGCAAAACTTTCTTTCCATATTTTCATTTTTCTCTCTTAAATCTCAGTCCAGTGAGACATATAGCCACGCCGTAGAACAGGTGCTCGGGCACCACTAATGGGGACATTGGGAGGGAGGTGCGCGGCGGGTAGCGGTCAAAGGGCACTCCTCCCGATGAGCACGCGCAGGGGTCTGATCGCACGCCTCCCGTACTCCAATAGCTACCCCACACGGCACCTCCTAGCCAATAAAACAAGAGATGTGTGGCGGCACGTAATTGGTAAGTAGAACGCCCACAGTTTCAATAATACTTGTGTTTCCGATTTGTAACGTGACAACACTTGTTCCAAACTGACTTGTTGATTGTTAATGTGTGCGCCTTGGCAAATCGGACAGAAAAATTACCACGGCATGCTGGTGCCATGTTATGACACCATGCCAAGTTTCATGATTTTCAGGCGTGTTTTGGATTATAGGAATTAAAAAACCAAGTTTCTCAATCTTTCCGGCCGAGCCACGACGCCCAGATGTTTGAATTTCATTCTCATCTATTGCATAGGACCTAGAAATTCACCCGAGGACACACATGTGGTTTTTCAAACAACTTTGGTGCACCGGAGCCTGTGTTTGTAGTTCAAATTTGAATTATGCACATTAAATGCATAGAAACTCAATTAATGTACAAAAAAGGCCAAACGAACCCAGAATAATTCCAAAATTTAGCACGATACTTCTATTTGGTCTAATCTGCATGTGTAAAAAAAATAAGGCGGGAGAAGGCAGTGTACGTATGTCGTTTCGCACACGAAGGTGGCACGTTCCCTCTTGGAACCACGAGCCTTCTTGACCGAAGCTCCGGTTTGCAAGAAGCTTACACCAAACCTTGTCCCCATTCGGCCAAAAAAATTACCGCGGCATGTTGGTGCCATGTCATGACACCATGCCAAGTTTCATGATTTTCAGGCGTGTTTTGGATTTACAGGAATTGAAAAACCAAGTTTCTCAATTTTTCCGGTCGAGCCACGACGCCTAGATGTTTGAATTTCATTCCCATCTCTTGCATAGGACCTAGAAATTCACCCAAGGACACACATGTGGTTTTTCAAACAACTTTGGTGCACTGGAGCCTGTGCTTGTAGTTCAAGTTTGAATTATGCACATTAAATATGCAGAAACTCAATTAATGTATAAAAAATGCCAAACGAACCCGGAATAATTCCAAAATTTAGCACGATACTTCTATTTGATATAATATGCCTGTGTAAAAAAATTAAGGCGGGAGAAGGCAGTGTACGTATGTCGTTTCGCACACAGAGGTGGCACGTTCCCACTCGGAACCACGAGCCTTCTTGAGGGAAGCTCCGGTTTGCAAGAGGCTTACACCAAAGCTTGTCCCAATTCGGCCAAAAAAATTACTGCAGCATGTTGGTGCCATGTCATGACACCATGCCAAGTTTCATGATTTTCAGGCGTGTTTTAGATTTACAGGAATTAAAAAACCAAGTTTCTCCATCTTTCCGGCCGAGCCACGTCGCCCAGATGTTTGAATTTCACTCCCATCTCTTGCGTGGGACCTAGAAATTCACCCAAGGACACAAATGTGATTTTTCAAACAACTTTGGTGCACTGGAGCCTGTGCTTGTAGTTCAAATTTGAATTATGCACATTAAATGCGCAGAAAATCAATTAATGTATAAAAAGGCCAAACGAACCCAGAATAATTCAAAATTTTAGCACGATACTTCTATTTGGTCTAATCTGCCTGTGTAAAAAAATTAAGGCGGGAGAAGGCAGTATACGTATGTCATTTCGCACACGGAGGTGACACGTTCCCTCTCGGAACCACGAGCCTTCTTGAGGGAAGCTCCGGTTTGCAAGAAGCTTACACCAAAGCTTGTCCCAATTCCGCCAAAAATTTTACCGAAGCATGTTGGTGCCATGTCATGGCACCATGCCAAGTTTCATGATTTT
Source organism: Triticum aestivum (assembly GCF_018294505.1). Lineage (NCBI taxonomy): Eukaryota > Viridiplantae > Streptophyta > Magnoliopsida > Poales > Poaceae > Triticum > Triticum aestivum. The sequence continues at coordinate 350,383,770 of NC_057802.1, read as the reverse complement.
TAGGCATGTTTTGGATTTACATGTATTAAAAAACCAAGTTTCTCAATCTTTCTGGACGAGCCACGACGCCCAGATGTTTGAATTTCATTCCCATCTCTTGGATGGGACCTATAAATTCACCCAAGGACACACGTGTGATTTTTCAAACAACTTTGGTGCACTGGAGCATGTGCTTGTAGTTCAAATTTGAATTATGCACATTAAATGCCCAGAAACTCAATTAATGCATAAAAATGCCAAACGAACCCAGAATAACTCCAAAATTTAGCACAATACTTCTATTTGGTCTAATCTGCCTTTGTAAAAAATTAAGGCGGGAGAAGGCAGTATACGTAACTCGTTTCGCACACGGAGGTGACACGTTCCCTCTCGGAACCACGAGCCTTCTTGAGGTAAGCTCTGGTTTGCAAGAAGCTTCCACCAAAGCTTGTCCCAACTCGGCCAAAAAAATTACCACAACATTTTGGTGCCATGTCATGACACCATGCCAAGTTTCATGTTTGTCAGGCGTCTTTTGGATTTACAGGAATTAAAAAACCAAGTTTCTCAATCTTTCCGGGCGAGCTACGACGCCAGATGTTTGAATTTCATTCCCATCTCTTGCATTGGACCTATAAATTCACCCAAGGACACACATGTGTTTTTTCAAACAACTTTGGTGCACTGGAACATGTGCTTGTAGTTCAAATTTGAATTATGCACATTAAATGCCTAGAAACTCAATTAATGCATAAAAATGCTAAACGAACCCGGAATAATTCCAAAATTTAGCACGATACTTCTATTTGGTCTAACTTGCCAGTCTAAAAAAATTAAGGCGGGAGAAGGCAGTATACGTATGTCGTTTCGCACACAGAGGTGACACATTCCCTCTCGGAACCAAGCGCCTTCTTGAGGGAAGCTCCGGTTTGCAAGAAGCTTACTCCAAAGGTTGTCCCAATTCGGCCAAAAAATTTACTCAAACATGTTGGTGCCATGTCATGACACCATGCCAAGTTTCATGATTTTCAGCCATGTTTTGGATTTGCAGGAATTAAAAAACCAAGTTTCTCAATCATTCCGGCCGAGGCACGATGCCTAGATGTTTGAATTTCATTCCCATTTCTTGCATGGGACCTATAAATTCACCCAAAGACACACATGTGATTTTTCAACAAACTTTGGTGCATTGGAGCATGTGCTTGTAGTTTAAATTTGAATTATGCACATTAAATACGCAGAAACTCAATTAATGCATAAAAATGCCAAACGAACCCGAAATAATTCCAAATTTAAACACGACACTCATGCACTAGTTGCATGTTCACTATACGTAAATGTTCTAGCAATTCAAACACCATCATTTCCCTCCGAAACACCATTTTGTCTTTCAATAATGAAAAAATCAGGTATACCACAAACAGTTTACTAGAAAGAATCGTGTGGGATGCGATATAAAATATCTTAGCGCATCATCTTGTCTGGTTTACGTAGGAAGCTTCGTCGTCTACAGTCCACCGCCCCCGCTTGAACCACACTTGCGCACCAGTTTCTCGCGGCACCGAGCGATTTTTTTTGCCACCGTGGAAATATCTATCTCCCCGCCCCCTCCCTTCTACCAAAAGCCACATTTCCACTGTTCCTCCTTGCTTTCCAAGTTCAAACCTTCACTGCTGCTTACTGGCAGCTCAGCCTCCTCACCGGCGACCCTTCTTCTTGCAGCGGCGCCTCCTCGTCGGCTACCCTTCTTCTTGTAGCGCCGCCTCCTCTCCGGCGACCCTTCTTCTTGCAGCGCCGCCTCCTCGACGGCGTCCCTTCTTCTTGCTGTGCGGCCTCCTCGCCACCGACCCTTCTTCTTGCTGCGCGGCCTCGTCGATATGGTCAGGTAATCCACACCCCACCCACACCATCCTCCTCCTTTCCCGTCCCACATGCCCCGACCGACAGAGCGCCACCTTCCACCGAAATCACTGCCCCCTCCTCCAATTAAGCACTGCCCACAGCCATTTTCCATGCAGTATAACATGGAGCTCATTAGCATGCGGCCGCACGCGTGAACGATGTCGCTATGGCTGCCATGCGTGTCGACCGCCAGATCTTGGAGGAGCACCTCGTCTTCGAGGCCACCATCGACACCGCCACGCGGTTGTCTACTTTAAAATACAGTTCGTGATGTTTTCTCGAGGCCACCGCCAGTGCCTTCTAGTGATTTGTCCTCTGTAATGTTAATATGCAATCTGATGTTCAGGTAACAGTTTGGTCCTCTGAAATGTAATGTTCAGTTAACACTTTGGTCCAACAATTGCTACATTTCGTAGTACTGTTATCAAGCATTCTTTGTTTTGTTAACTGTCTTATCTTCTAGTACATGTTTCTATTCTGCAATGTCATGCTCAGTTAACTATTTTGGTTCATTTGGTCTGCTGTCCATTTAACTATTTGGTTCAGTTCTACAATCTGATTTTCATTTGCTGTGGGTACAATTTTGTATTGTTATGCATGTGACACCAATCAAATTTGGTTGTACTCAATGCATATTCTACTTATAGTATGGCAACTCTCAGTTAACCTGTTCAAGATCTTCCTTATATGTGTTGCAGGGAAACAATGGGAGACACTACGGTTTACCATCGAGGTTTGTTCATGCAGGGTCCTTTGGCTAATAGCACATTATTGTGAAGTTGCAGGAATCATTCTAATATTTACGTTTCTTACAATTTGGTCTTGCACATGTAGGTCCTACTGTCAGAGGCTTAGACCCACTGTTCGACCCATTTTGCATATGGGGAAATGAGATGTCCATGAATATCAGTGAAGTCAAGAAACTCAGAAAGATTGTTAGGATGAAGAAACTTGCGATGAATAACAGCAAGATCTTTGTTTGCACAATGAAGAATACATCGGTCAACTATAGGATGGTACCAACTCTTTTACCTTGGTTTTACCCCTTGTGCCATTTCAAAATTTACAACAACAATTTATGCATAGCTTTGTTTTCAGTACTTTTCAAAGCAGTTCACTGATGATTACCTCTCAGACCACCTGCATGGTCAAGAGGCGAGGAATGTATTCATTCAACACCCACAGTACAATATTGAAGTCTTGCTGAAGAGGACGAAGGTTGGGCGGGCAATTATCCATAGCCACTGGCCTAAAGCTGCGAGGACATTCAACATCACTGAAGGCTCAATATTTTCATTCCGCTTCTGCAGTTTCCCAGATGAGATTCATCTGTCTATTTACCGTGTATGTTGCTACTTTCCAAAGGGTTTTGATGCTGCATGTGAAACTTGGTGTTGTTTTGTAATGGCGTAATTGAGTGCCGAAGCTATCTGATGTAATTCGATTATGAAATCCTGGTTGCTTTTATACGGATATGAAATATCTGGCGTGTTTTATAAGAAATATCAGTTTGATTAGTAGATGGATTATCAATAATAGGCTAATTACCCTGCTTATTAGGGTTTTCTATTGCAAACGGTTACTCGGACAGCACCGTGGGCGATGAACTCAAACAACCCGCACGGTTTCTAGAAAGTAGGCGTGTCCGATCAACTAACAATCACACACGGCTTGCAGCAGCGAACTGTTTGCGTTAGGCCACCCTGCACAAACGTTTCCACACAAAGAACTATGTGTGATATACATACCTATGGAAATGTTTTTCTAGGATTCACCGTGTGGGATGTACATACCTACGGAAATGTCTGGGATTCACCATGTGGGATGTACATACCTACGGAAATGATTTTCTGGGATTCACTCGTGGGATGTACATACCTACGGAAATGATTGGATTTCGATGCCTCGCCCAATCGCACACGGCCCCAGCCTGGGTCCCAGGTGGGCCTATCCCCGACGATTTCTGGGTCGTGTGGGAAGGACCCCCCTATCGCCCACACTCACTTGGCGACGGTTCCAAATGCCGTTGCAGAAAGGGGTTAAAAACTGTTTGCTTAGCATGTCGTTGTACCAGTGTTTTATGCAAAGAGTCAAAGTTATTCTCTCTATTCCTTTTTATTTTTCTCCTTTGGCAAGCATCATGTGGTGAGGAAAGATCTAGGCACATATGTCTAGTTGAATATGGGTAGCATAAGTTATTATTGTTGACATCACCCTTGAGGTGAATACGTTGGGAGGCAAAACAATAAGTCCCTATCTTTCTATGTGTCTGGTTAAAACATTTTGTTCATGTGTATGCGGTGGGTGTTAGCAATCATAGAAGACTATAAGATGGTTGAGTATGTGGAGCTCTTACTTAAACTCTGTTGAATAAGTTGAGTTGCAATTGCTTGGTGACTAAGAACATAGGTTGTTGAGTTTCAAGAGAGTTCATTCTTTGAACCTTAACATGTGAGTTGGTTGCCACTATAACATGAGAAATTTTATGAGAAAGAATTGTTGTTATGGTGCTAGGAAAAGTGATTGAAATTGTCATTGATCAAACTTGTGCACTTTGCTAGCATTCACACTTCATAAATTATTTCTTTTATCATTTACCTACTCGAGGACGAGTAGGAATTAAGCTTGGGGATGCTGATACGTCTCCAATGTATCTATAATTTATGAAGTATTCATGCTGTTATTTTATCATTCTTGGATGTTTTACAATCATTTTATAGAAACTTTATATCATTTTTTGGGACTAACCTATTGACCCAGTGCCCAGTGCCAGTTGTTGTTTTTTGCTTGTTTTTTACATCGCAGGAAATCAATATCAAACGGAGTCCAAACACCGCGAAACTTTTTGGAGATTTTGTATGGACCGAAAGAGAACCATTGGGCCAGAGCAGCACCTGGGGGGTGCTCCGAGGGGGCACAACCCACCAGGGCACGCCTGGGCCCCCAAACGCGCCCAGGTGGGTTGTGCCCACCTAGGTGGCCTCCCGCACCCCCTCTTCGCCCTATAAATTCCAAAATATTCCGAAACCCTTCGGGGTTAACCTAGTTCAGAAGTTCCGCTGCCGCGGCTCTGTATCCACAGAAACCAATCCAGACCCCGTTCTGGCACCCTGCCGGAGGGGGGAATCATCTCCGGTGGCCATCTTCATCATCCCGGCGGCCACCATGATGAGGAGGGAGTAGTCCACCCTCAGGGATGAGGGTTTGTACCGGTAGCTATGTGTTTAATCTCTCTCTCGTGATTTATATCATGGGCTTTGTTAATATAGTCGGATCATATAATGTTTCTCGCTTCTGTACTCTTGTTGTGATGAATTGAGTCTTTACCCTTTGAAGTTTTGTCTTGTCGGATTGAATATTCAGAGATGAGAACACATGATGTATGTCTTGTAGTATGAATACTTGAGGTGAAAATGGGGTATCATATTGATTTACTTGACGTATGTTATGGCACTCAACTTGCGGATTCCCGAGGTGACATTGGGGTAATCTATGCATAGGGGTTGATGCACATTTTTATTATCTTTTCTCCGATAGAAACTTTGGGGTCTCCTTATAGTTCTTTGTGTGGATGGAGTATTATGAATACAAATTTGCTTTGGTGTTATTTTAGTAGGAACTCTTGATTAGATCGGTTGGAAAGAATAGCTTGCGTTATTTAGTACGAACTCTAGGATAGATCGAATAGAAAGAATAGCTTTCAGGTGGTTTCGTACCCTATATACAATTTCTATCTTTTGTTCTCTGCTAATAGGAACCCGGGAGTGATTCTTTATTGCACTTTGAGGGATAATTATATCATCCAACTATGTTAGCACTATTGAGAGATTGCACTAGTGGAAGTACGGACCCTAGGCCTCATTTTCAAGCATTGCAATACCGTTTTTGTGTCCGTTTACTAATTTCTACCTTGCTGTTTTTATTTATTCAGATTATAAAAATATATCTCTACCATCAATATTACACTTTTATCACCATCTCTTCGCCGAACTAGTGCACCTATACAATTTGCCTTGTTGTCAGAAATTTTCAAGACGAGCTCATGTGTCGTCTCAAGAATTGAGGATGATTCGAATTACTTGGCCGTTTGCAGTGTGGGGGCTCGATATGGTTGGGCCTTTTAAAAGATCCAAGGACAAAAAGACTCACCTCCTGGTGGCGGTTGACAAGTTTACAAAGTGGGTTGAGGCAGAGCCAGTCAGAAAGTGTGACGCGGCAATAGCGGTTCAATTCATCAAAAAGGTGATTTTCTGTTTTGTCTACCCTCACATCATCATAACTGATAATGGCACTAATCTGTCTAAGGGTGCTATGAAAGAATTCTGTCAGTGAGAGCATATTCGTCTTGATGTTTCATCAGTGGCTCACCCCCAGTCTAATGGTCAAGCTGAAAGAGCCAATCAAGAAATCTTGAGAGGCATCAATCCCCGGCTTATGGTACCTTTGCAGAGGACGCCGTCTTGTTGGGTTGTGTTACCCTTAGTGATTTGGAGTATCAATACTACCCCTAACAGATCCACGGGTGATACGCCTTTCTTCATGGTTTACAGAGCAGAGGCGGTTCTCCCTAGTGACATCCGTCACGATTCGCCCCGTGTGGCGGCTTATGTTGAAGCTGATAATGAAAAAGCACTTCAGGATGCTCTTGATCTTCTGGATGAGGAGTGTGACCTTGCAGCGGCTCGTTCGGTGATTTACCAGCAAGATCTGCGTCGTTATCATAGCCGCCGGGTTAAAACCCGGACCTTTCTAGAAGGTGACTTGGTACTCTGGCTCATCCAGGATCAAATAGACATGCACAAGTTATCCCCACCTTGGGAAGGGCCCTTTGTGGTCAGCAAAAATCTGAACAACGGGTCATACTACCTCATTGATATTCGAGAGCACAAGGACCCACGCAAGTCTGAGGAGGAGACCCGTTGGCCTTGGAACATTGCTCATCTTCGGCCTTATTACACCTGAGCCACTGGCTCTTGTGTTGTACATATTTTCATCCATGTATATATTATGATCAAGTATAATAAAGTCGGCATCCCTGATAATTCAGGGCCTCTGTCGTTTCATTTCTGAGTATTTGAGTCTTTATTGTCGGTTCATAAGATCACTTGGGGGCTTCCTGCTCATTGTGCATAGTTGTGACTACCGTCTTGATCCGGCTTGTACGCCTTGATAAAAATTACTTGGGGCTTCCTGCTCATTGAGCATAGCTATGACTACCCTACTGATCCGGCTTGGATGCCTTGATTGCAAATTACTTGGGGGCTTTCTGTTCAATGATGATAGCTTTATTTACCCTTGTGATCGGCTTGGACGCCAGGTGTATTCACCCAAAATCCGGGTTATCCTGCCTTTGTATGTCTGCCACTCCGACGAGGTAATCCTGGAATGACTCGCCGAACTCTTGATAGTCAATCTTATAAAGACCCTAAACTTGTCAAAGTTAAAACAACGATTGGTCATGTGAGGCCCGGCTTACAGGTTTGAATAAAGGATTAGCTCAGTGGTTGTGCGGCCCTTGAATAGCACTTGATATTGAGGTTTGGTAGCCTATGAAAGCCTTGTTTTTTTTTCTGGTTTGTTATTTTATTTGAACATTTTTTGGGTTCATCTTTTGTACCATATTGACATATGGTTTAAAATGATTCAGGCCATGTAGCCTTAATCTCTATGGCTCATATTTGAGCATATCTGAGGTTTTTGATAACCCGTCTTGGCTTTGGACGATAAGTCGCCAGTGTGCTTTGATTATACGCTTAGAGTTCGACGCTCTAAGTCTTTGGGATGTTACCCTTGCTGCATATGGCGTTGTAACCTGGCAGTATGAATAAATTGCACAGGTACATTATTTACTTGTTATATGAATATGCAAGGTTTTGATAGCCCGCCCTGGCTATGGACTATACAGTCACCAGTGAATTTTATATGGTACATTATGACCCGCCCTGGGGTAAACCGCCAGAGCACATGTTATCTTTTTGTGTGCAGGGACTATGATAAATATGGTCTGCGTAATTGAATTATGAGCGTACGCAGCAGATCTTCAACATTAGATCAGCGATTCAAAGTGTTATGCAAATAAACATGCACGACATGGCAGATCATTGTTTTGAACTAGCCTATTACAAGGCGTCATGTGGCCCAAAAGAATAAGTGTTTTTGATACACACAACATCCAATGTTGTGGATGATAAACCGGCCCCTGGATCAGTTGTCTTGGCCTTGGCGTGGTGAAGATTCTGGGTTGTCTTGCACCGGTTCTTCTTCTTCTTCACCCGTTGGCTGGAAGTCAGATGTGGCCCAATTGATCCCAGTCAAAGCTTTGAAAATAGCTTCATCGTCTATAAGGGTTGACGGGTCAATGTCAGGAGCGAAGGTGTGCTTACGTGTTGGCGGAATAAGGTCCATGGCCTCATGAACCGGCGCTTTCACTTTCTTGTTGTCAACATCATAAACCGGATGATACTTGGAGAGATCAGTTTCCTCAGCCAGTTTGCTTTGCAAAGGACGCATCTCCCTTAATATATTGGTGAAGTCGTCGCGCTGAAGGGAGACCCATATTCTTTTAAGCTAGGGCAACCGGTGGATAGCTCTTCTGGGTCAAGTTCTGCTTGCCATGCCTTTGCCCGGCTTAGTGCAGTGATTGCATCGGCTCTGGCGGCTGGTCGCTTTAATTCTTCAACTCTTTTCGGCAGCACAGACATTTTTTCCAACACTTCCTTGATAAGTGAAGGTGGTTGCTTCTTGCAGGAGACAGCAGAGATAGCCCGTTGAGCATCAGTGTATAATTGCTCTACAAGAGTGTAGGCGGCTTTCAACTTCATGCGCATGTCTGAGCCAAGGTGGGAAATTCTGGAGCCTACATTACCAAAGAGATTGATAGGCCGGTTGAATGATTATTCAAGGCATTGATGATGAACGATTAAAGTATGGTATTACTTACCAAAGATGGCGGTTGTCATGATATTGATTTGATGTTTTAAACCGGACAACTCATCAGTCACCGGTTTAAGGGCAGCTTCGGCATCTTTTGCTCTTTCCAGTAGAGCTGCCTTTTCGGTGTCCCAACCAGTTTTCTGTGTGTCGAAATCCTTCTTCAGCTTCTCAATATTTTCTAAGGCAGTTTTCAGCTCTGACTTAGCCTTTGAAGTTTTTGATTGTTGGGACTAGATATTTTGCCTCAGACCCGCCACTTGAGATTCCTTCATGTTCAATTCAGCCTGCAACGCAAAAAGACAGGCAAGACGATGTTATGATGATCATCTTATTTAAAGTCCCAAGCATAATACAAGTATTTTACTTGGCACTTGGGGGCTAATGTACATTGCTCTTCTTGAAGACAATTCTATTCTGACCCGCCTAAATTTCTACGACTATAGCTGGTTCATGGAGGCTACATATTTGGATTTTATTCATAATCATGGTGATAAGTCCCGGCTTAGCCATGATGATTAAGCCGGCCCTTGGGGGCTACACGTGTGAAACTAAATAACTACAATTTCAAGTCCCGAGTTTAGCTATGCAGCTTAAGCCGACCCTTGGGGGCTACTCCTTTTGATTCTGAAACTACAACATGATATGGCATAAATGTAACATTACAGAGGCTATCTGAAGTCTATAGCATATTCAATTCTAACATATCCAGTAGACTTGGCGGCTGGCAGAGATATACTTATATGGAGAAAGATTGCAGTGCTTACCTCAAAACTCTCCTTCATAACATTGACCAGGCCGGCCTCAAAGTCACGGCTGGTGTGAAGGCGGTTTAGATAACCGGAGTGAATCTCCTGAGCATTGAACTGGGCGTAACTTTCCAAGTCCAGCTTCCACTTGCCTTTATCAATAGCTGAAATTTCTTCTTTGGCACTGTGCTTATATAAGGCAGTGAGGTCGCCTGGAGCTGTATAAGGCATCCCAGTAACTGTTACATCTCCAGTTTCTTAAGCCGGCTTAGCAGGACTGGGCGGCTTAGCATTCTCTGGATCAACATTCATGGAGTCCATGGTGACATGGTGCTCCTCTGGCGGCGGATCATCCATGGCTGCTTTAGAAGTTTGAAGCAAAGACTCAGACATTGCCTGCTTCTCCAGATCAGCAACCTTGGGATCTTCGGCCGGTTTATTAACCTTCAGCTTCTTGCTGGGCTTGGCCATAACACTGAAAGTAAAACACATGATGAGATTAGTATAACAATTGAGTAAGGTGTTAAAGCAAGCAGGCTTAAGTGTTCTCACCCAGGAACAGTCTTGAACAGGGGAACCTGAGTCCCAGTGGAATCACCAGAGGAAGAATTAGAAGTTCCCTAGTAGTTTGAATCAGAAAAGTTAAGGGGTTTTCTAATAAGACCCGCCTTTGAAAAAGCTAAGTCAGAAATCTGTGAAACCTCTGCTCGGCGCTTGCGAGGAACTGGCGTGTTGGGTAAGAAAGAAAGAATGAATCCCACCGCCGCTGTTCCGGGTTGTGCGGCGAGCTCCATGCTGCCATTTCTTCAAAATAAAGTTGGGATCCAAGTAAGCTAAAGGGTGAGAAAACCTTACTTTCCGGCTCGCTTGACGAACTTTCTATCTTGGCAGAGGTTCTGAGTCAGAGGAAAGGATAGTTAGCTCTTCACCATCCGTGTGGCTGCCTTCCGCGTCATCCTGATAGTGATCATTGTCAATAGGATGTACAAAAAATGAGCCAAGGGAGTCAAGTTCTACCTCCGACTCATCATCATCCAAGTTAAATAACTCGGAGGGGTTGGTCTTCTTCTTGGCAGGCTTTTTATGAGCCTTATTCTTTGCCCATGTCTTCTTGGACGGCTTATCTTGCAACTTGTTGTTCCGGAAAGGGGAGTCGGCCTGCAGAAATTCCAGTAATAATGAGAAGGCATATTGATAAGTAATGATTTAGTGAAAGATTGTTTGAAAATACTTATAGTCGGCAGCTTGTTGAGGGTGCAGAAGGGGTTCAGACCCGTTTTGCTACAAGTCTCTAGACTCTCATTGAATAGAATCTTTGTCATATCATTGATTGATTTATCATCCAAACGGATTGAAGAGTAAAGCAATGGATCTTTGACGCCGCTGGTATATTCACACATTAAGCCGGACTGGCGGCTTAAGGGCAAGATCCTCCATGTGACCCAGCAACGGACCAGGTCAACTCTAGTTAAACCATTGGCCATCAAGGACCTGATCTTTGAAAATACGGGCATATACTTGGCCCGTTCTTCTTGATCCGCTCTGGGAGAGGATGTCTGTTGCTAAGCCGGTTTTCACGATAACCCGCCAGTGGATTTTCACCTTCTGGAGAGGTGTCTTTGCAATAGAACCAAGTTTGGTTCCAATCTTTAGGATGGCTGGGTGGTGTGGCAGCAGGAAATGTGGCTTATTTCCGCCTCTGAATGGAAATACCCCCTAACTCTAGGCTAGGCCCATCCATAAACTCAGTCTAGCGGTTCAGATAGTAGAATTCTCTGAAGAGTTCGACAGTGGGCTCTTCTTGAAGCTATACTTCACAGAATGCTTGAAAGTTGAAGATGTTTGACACAGAATTGGGCCCGATGTCTTGAGGATGAAGCTTAAAGAAATGCAGCACGTTGCGGAAGAATTTTGAGCCGGGGGGGGGGGGGGTAAACCCCCAGAGCATATGATCAGTAAAAACAATAACTTCGCCCTCTTTGGGGTCAGGAGTAGTTTCTGTGCCTGGGGCCCTCTAGTGGATGATATCATTTGCCGCTAAAATGCCCACTTGAACATGCTCGTTCAAGGTCTGCTCAGTAACCCGGGAGGCGACCCAGTTGCATGCGGTGATTGTCTTGGTCATGTTTGCGGTTGAAGGCCTAAAAAGAAAATATTGCCGGTTTAAGATTTTGTTGTTAAGCCGGCCAGTAATCAAAAAGTGTGGTATGCAAAGCCAATCCATGAGCAGAGAAAAAGTAAGTGCCATAAAGATTAACATGATTAAACCAGAAGGCAGAGCCGAGTTATAGGGATTGTGAACATATACTGGCGGCTTAAGAAGGGGACTAATGCTATATGGCGGGTTACGGACATCATATAAGCCGCCTATACGTTTTCAGTACAATAGTTCCTATGAAACGCCTATAAGTTTACAGGTCTATAAGTGAATTTTTGCTAAGTAATGGACAAACAAGTTCCGCAGATTGGTCCTATAGTTTTGGATCTGCAGCAGTTCAAAAAAAGTATTCAAAACCTAAGGTGGTGGCAGTAGAAGAACTCATATGCTCAGATGAGATTTTGTTCAGAGAAGGTATTATTTACGACTGGAATGGGATGCTACAACGGCTACCGCACAGCTTCAGTATTATGTCCAGATCAAACCACGCGTTCTAGAAAAAAGGAATGAAGAACAGTGAAGAACACCGTCAAACAGAAAAACCCTAATGCAGATCTATTATGGGGAAAAAGGAGTACTTACGGATGCTGATCAACAGTGGAGGCGCGCCGCAGGTTCTGGTCCGTTCAGGTTGATGCAGCGGCCGGAGTTGAGGTCGCTGGAGGAAGATGGCAGCGGCGGGGCTCGGTCTTGATAGGGCGTCGCGAGGAGGAAGACGAACACGAGGGGGCAAGGGAAAAAATGAAAATAAGGACCCCCTCATTCCTATTGATAAGGAAGTGGATAGATGGCATATGCGGGAATCGAGGAGGCTGAAAAAATGATTATGTGGCTGTAAGGGCGCCTCGATTGTCGGAGGTTCATTAAAAGAATCTTTTGAGTTATTCTGGGTTTGCGCGTAATTAATGCGCCTGATGTCATGGCGGGTTGCCGTGGTTCTGTGAGCTAACGTCATGGCGGTTTATAAAAAGTTCATGAAAGTTGACGATGGAAGATTCTAGTGAAGACAAGTGTTGAAGATTGATGTGAACAAGTTCAAATCAACCTAGGGCCTAATGTTGGGGATATAACTATTGGGTATGACCCGCCCAGGAGGGGCCGGGTCATGGCACTGGCGGCTTAGGATGAAGAGGCCCAAGATGATATGAAGATGGCGGATCATATAGCAAGCTTATTGAAGGCCTAAGACCCGGGGATGACTTGAGGCCCATGGGTGTGACTCGCCATATGTTTGACTTGTATTGTAAGGCAAGCTTAATTAGATACCGAGCCGGGCACGTCTTGTATGAGCCGGGCGGGACTCTGCAAGCCGTCGGGTATCAGCCTGTGTATGTAAAGGGGTGACCCGGCGGCGGGTTAACTCAAGAAACAACTCATCAAGAACTAGGTCAAGCGTATTCGCTCCCTGGTAATCAAAACCCAAGCAATAGAACCTAAGCAGGAGTAGGCTTTTTACCTCATTGAGAGAGGCCAAACCTGGGTAAACTCTCTGTTTCTTTTGTCCCATTTAACCCCTTCAAGCAAACCTAGTTGCGATGGTTCCACACCTAAGTCCTTCTGCTAGGGCATCTACCGTGTTAAGTCCACGATAGGTTGATTGTGTGCATTTTCTGGTCCAACAGAACAATGAAGCATCATCTCTTGTAGAATCTTCTCATTTAGATGTACCAGAAATGACCAATATGTTGGTCACCAGGAATCATCACATGATAATTAAACATGTAAAATAAAAGAACATAGTTCTTAGTTCAAACATCTATCAACAAATAAAAGAGTTCTCAAGTTTAAACAGAATCATCACAACAATATCACTTGCAGTTTAAACACCTTGGGAACTGCTATCTGAAATTGCATCCAAACTAAAAAAACCTAAAAATTATCTTGTGCAGCTACACTCTGGTTTGTTTAGAAACTAAGGAGTTACAATTGAAGGGCGCGAATTCAAATCAGAACTGTTGATCACAACACAAATATAGGTAAATTATTACATAACACAAATATAGATAGCATAGTAAGTAAGATCAGTTCACATCAACCCAAATATAGCATGAGTCTTAGGAGCCTCACAAGTTCTTACAAACATATATATATATATATATATGTATATAAATATAATGTAGACTTCCTTTTTGAGCTCAGCCCCTCAGTTTAATGAGACAATGACATCATCCTCTTCATAAACCCCCTTGATCTTCTTCACTTGCCCTTGTGAATTTATCTCACTTTAAGCAAGTCAGCAATGACATATTCTAGCTTCTTCTTATCTTTATTAGATCATCCATGTCCTTCTTCACACTCTTGAGTTCATCTACTTCCTTCTTGAGCTCATCTACTTCCTTCTTGAGCTCATCCCACTTCATCATCATCTCATCCCTACCAAAATCTACCTTTTTCTTATCCTTTTTTTCAGGTCATGGATCTCCCTGTTGACCTAATCCATCCCCCTGTTGATCCCATCTGTGTCCACTTTCAGCTCATGATTCTCATTCCTAATGTTCATGCTCACTTCTCTTGGAACAACATGAATGGCCTTGAGATCACTGATAACATACCGCTTGTTCTCCAGCTCCTTCTGCATGGCTACAAAGTCCTCTAATGTCATTTTCTCGCAATTCTCCTAATGTATCTTTTCCAGTGTCGGACCAAGTAGCTCAATCACATCACTGACAAGATTTCTGTACTAAGTATCCAACTGCTTAATCTTGTCTTTGAGCTTGAGCACATCCTCTACATGATCAAGCCCTTCCTAGGTTCTAGCACCCATACATTCTTTGTTTTCATTCCAAAGCTTGTGAAGTATCTTTTTCAGCACTCCTTGTCAACCCAATGAATAAGACATACTCCCTCCGTCTCAAAATAAGTGTCTCAACTTTGTACTAACTTTACTACAAAGTTGTACTAAAGTTGAGACACTTACTCTGGGACAGGGGAGTAGTTGCCAAGCTACAATAACAAACAATTGAAAGGATTTTAACTCTTGACCATGATGTGGCAGTTAATTAAGAGTGGCTTGGATAGAGAGCAATACATATGTGCATGGACACACAACAGTTAATATAATTTGAAAATAGCCAAGTCTAGCATAACTAGCAGAAAACTAGATATAACATAAATGAGCTACAATGTTCCACAAATATTTCTTAGCAACCAAAAAAACTAACTAGAAGACATCCAAATGTATCACAAACATAACCGAATTGTTCCCAAAAATTGCGCATGGCATAACAGAAAAATATAGTGGGCATTGACATACATCACTAACTCTAGGTTATAAAAATTAACTGATAGAGAGCATCCAAATATAGCATAACAAAACAGAACTGATTTTTTTCACAAAAATAGTGCATAGCATACCTGAAATATACAGTGGACATTAACACACAACACTAACTCCAGCTTACACCATTCGCATATAATACCTTGTTCACATATAGAACACAAACTCTAGCTTATACCATTCACATATAGTAACTTGATCAGACAGACAACACTAACTGAACAAGCATCTAAAAAACTACACATTTACTAAAATGGTAAACACAACGGAGATTAATAGAGAGAAAAAGAGCAGGCAATTGGACATACAAAAATTGTGCTTACTTCCTGACCACATCCATAAAACCTCCTTCTAGTGAGTCTGCCTTCAAATGCTACCGATTTTTGGCAACTTCCAGGTGGTAGCAAAAGACAAGGGCTTGTTCATTCTCCATAGGGTGAGAGGTCCTGCATTCACCTCAAAACAAATGGAAAATGGTCAAATCGAGTAGATCCGCCCAAATTGTCCCAAATAAAAATAATCCTCAAATCCTACGAAGAACCATAAGCCTAGCCCATGAGACCGAGTACAGAGGATGTTTACATTTGGTTCAAACTCCTACATGGACTCATCACTGCTATCTCCGTTGTTCCAGGACACCATGGCAGCAACGGCGGCTTGGAGGCTACGGCGGAGGAGCAGAGAAAAGTGCATGAGAGAGGAGAGGCTATGTCGGCTATTTCCCTAAAGGTAAATGTTTCGATCCAGCTGGTCCCGACCGACCGTTAACATGTGTCGTGACCTCTGTTGGCAAGTGGGAGATTTGCCATGTCAAAACACGCTGAAAAATGGTCAGTGTTTTTGTCCCTGTCAGTTGTTGCGTGCAGTGCTTTTTGCCATGAATTGTAAAGTCGTGGTTTTTTGCTAATGAGGACGCTATTTGTGGTGGGGGGTTTGCATTTAATAAGTCCTGAAAACGTCGCAAAGCCAATTTTTTTGGTAAATAGTATGTTGCGAACCTTTTTTTGTTGGAATGGTATCTTTGATTCATATGCGTATATGCTAGATGTTCCTAATCTATTCATGTAAGCAATGTTCGCAATCTGTTGTGATTTACCATGTCAGTAATTGTAATGGTGTAAAGCTTCATTAAGTTTAAAGAAAGCTGCCTAAGGGCAGTGTTGGGAAACGTAGTAGAAAACAAAAAAAATCGCCCTACAATCACCGAGGAACAATATGCAGATGCATAAATAGTTTGGATCACGATCGTTACCTACTCCGGAGTGGAGCAGAAGTAGACGAGTTGGTGTAGATCATACTTGGAGTCCCTCGAACCGTCGATGAACGATCCTGCTAACTGCCCACGAACGATCCCTCGAACAGAAGACTAAAATCATGACCTCTTTACTTGGTTGCAAGCATACGGTCTTCATGATCCGGTAGCGCTTCGCCATCCAGAGCTAGTCATCACCGGAGAATTAGAGGGAGGAGATTAGAGCCACACTAGACTTGTAATTATGAGGATTAGAGGATCTAGGTCAAGCTCTAATTTATCAACTAGGATCAAATAGAACTAGAAATAGAGCACTAGAGGAGGCTCCAAAAGTTGTGTATACAGAAGTGCCTAGATCCTCTAGTCACTACAAAAAAAGACACATCCGTGACATTTTTTGGGCCGAACGAATTTTTTTCTGTCATACTTATGACACTTCTATGACAATAATTGTGACAAAACCCGGTATCATCATAGATGTGGTGGGGTCCTACTTCTATGACAAAAAATCATGACAGAAAATGGGCTTTTCGCCCTGAGCGGGCCGGAGACGCAGCTGCATGACATTCTTTGGGCTGTCCATGACGGAAAAAATCGTGGTAGAAGCGAGGGCGAGGAAAATATCGGGGTGTTCCCGGTTACGGTGGGTGGTCGGGGCCGAGCGATGCGCGTTTCTCTTATACACGCACGCGCGTGGGTGCGAGGCGTTGGGCTCTAACTGAACCCAAGCGAGGCGTTGGGCTCTAACTGAACCCGAGCGATTGCACTGCAGGCTACGCGTTACTGAACCCGAACGATCGATCGATGCCTGTTAACTGAACCCGATCGAGCGATTCCTTCGCTACTGCTGCTAACTGAAGCCGATCGATGCTGCCTCTGGATGAACAGTGAGCATTGCTGGGGGTTTGGATGAACAGTTCCCGGTGGGGGTGGATGAACAGGACCCCGTGGTGTTGCCTCTGGATGAACAGGACCCCAATCGATCGAGCCGGTTGGGGCTGGATGAACAGGACCCCACAGAGGGCAGGATGAACAGGACCACCCCGTGGAGGGCACGATGAACAATAGACGGTGGAGGGCTGGATGAACAGGAGCCCGTGGAGGGGTGATTGAACAGGAGCCCGTGGAGAGGGCTGGTTGAACAGTAGCCGGTGGAGTAGCGCGCGGTGGAGGCTGGATGAACAGGAGCCCGTGGATGAACAGTCGCAGGTGGAGGCTGGAGGAGGTCGACGGTGGATGAACAGTAGCCCGTGGAGGCTGGAGGGGGTCGACGGTGGAGATGAACAGTATCCCGTGGAGTCCCGTTTTGCGGTACGCTACACCCCTCCCGATGAACAGGACCCCCGTTTCGACCGTAGCGCTCCAACACAAGTCCGTTTCCTCCGTTTTGCGGTACGCCACACCCCTCCCGATCAACAGGACCCCCGTTTCGACCGTAGGAGGTCCGTTTCCTCCGTTTTGCGGTACGCCAGACCCCTCCCGATGAACAGGATCCCGTTTCGAACGTGGCCGGTCGAACACAAGGCCGTTTCCTCCGTTCTGCGGTACGCCAGGCCTCGTTTCCATCGGCTGTTCCGTCCAAGCCCTCCCGATGAACACGACGACGCATTCCGTTCCGACCCAGCCGGTTGGCTCCCCATGAACACGACGACGACGCTGTTTCTCCGTTCCGACCCAGCCATGTACACGAGCCCTGGCCGTACGTATGCGCGAGTAGGCGTTCGAGACCCTGCCCGTATGTACGTACGTGGCCGTATTTTCTTTCTTGCACACTGGCCGCTGTACGTACGTGTACATGCTACGTGCGCGCCTCTACTACGACACGTGCGCGCCTCTACATCGACCAGTATGTACGTACACGTTCGCGACCAGAATGACAACGCTACGTACGCTTCGACCAGGTGGGTCCCGACTGTCAGGCACTTCCTTGCCTGCGAAGATGTAGCTGGTGGGTCCCAGCAGTCAGGGGGCGAATCGTTTTTTTTGCCCGGACGCACTTCCTTGCGTGCGAAGATGTAGCTGGTGGGTCCCAGCAGTCAGGGGGAAACGTTTTTTTCGCGAAATACGGTGGCCCGTCCGGTGGGTCCCCGCTGTCAGGTGGAGGAATAATTATTTTGCGCGTAATAAGGAGGCACTTCCTTGCTGCGGCCGTGGACCCAGCTGTCAGCCTCTCCACGTACAGTACTCTTCCGATGGAAGTCGTTCCTTGACCACGTTGACCACGCCGCGCCGAGAGCACCAGGGCGGTGGACGACGGCGAGGCCTAGGAAGGGGACGACGCGGAGCCGGGGAAGACGCGGCAGTGGAAGCCCGCGCGGAGAGGAGTACGAGGGTTCACTAGTTCGGCTGCGGTGTGAGGCTGCCGTCGCCGCAGGGCCTGGCCAGCGGTGGGAATAGTAGGGGGCGGTGAGGCCTCCGCGGCAGCACAGCCGGCCATGGGAGGCAGGAGCATGCGGCACGACCGGCGCTGCTTTGGGCGGCTGGAGCAAGAAGACCAGAGGTTGAAGAAGCACTACGGCCGTTGGATGGACATCGTACGGTCACTGGAGCTAGAATCGTTCATATTGACTAAGTTGACAAAGCACTCCGTCCCCGTCAACTTAGTAGGCCCACAAGTTAGCCTCCCACCAAGGTGGGTCCCAACCAGCAGGGGGAGTATTCATTTTTTTATGCGTAATAAGGAGGCACTTCCGGTGGGTCCGAGCTGACAGCGGGGGGGCATTTTTTTGCACAATACGGTGGCCCGTCCGGTGGGTCCCAGCAGTCAGGGGGAATTTTTTTCCAAATACGGTGGCCCGTCCGGTGGGTCCCTGCTGTCAGGTGGAGGAATAATTATTTTCCGCGTAATAAGGAGGCACTTCCTTGCTGCCGTCGTGGACCCAGCTGTCAGCCTCTCCACGTACAGTCCACGTCCGATGGAAGCCGTTCCTTGACCACGTTGACCACGCCGCGCCGAGAGCACCAGGGCGGTGGACGACGGCGAGGCCTAGGAAGGGGACGACGCGGAGCCGGGGAAGACGGCAGTGGAAGCCCGCGGAGAGGAGTACGAGGGTTCACTGGTTCGGCTGCGGTGTGAGGCTGCCATCGCCGCGAATAACAGGGGGTGTGGGTGAGTAGAGGGATGCCTGGCCAGCGGTGGGAGTAGTAGGGGCGGTGAGGCCTGCGCGGCAGCACAGCCGGCCACGGGAGGCAGGAGCAGGCGGCACGACCGGCGCTGCTTTGGGCGGCTGGAGCAAGAAGACCAGAGGTTGAAGAAGCACGACGGCCGTTGGATGGACATCGTACGGTCACTGCAGCTAGAATCGTTTATATTGACTAAGTTGACAAAGCCCTTGGTACGCGTCAACTTAGTAGGCCCACAGGTCAGCTTCCGAAACGGTGCGCCCCAGATGTCAAGGGGAGGAATCATTTTTTGGGCGGGTGAAGCTAGAATATCCGAGATTGAAGAAGAAGCACGGCATCCGTTGGATGGACATCCAACGGCCACTGCTGCTAGAACCGTGTGTTGACTATAAGTTGACAAAGCCTTGCATACGCGTCAACTCTCTTTTTTTAGGGGACGCGTCAACTTAGTAAGGCCACAAGTGTGTGGCAGAGAACTTATAGCCCATTTGAGATTTGTAAGAATGTGCAGCCAATTTTTGAATTCTAATGGAATTTACTACAGCCCATTTACAGTTTGTTAAAAGTACAGCCCATTTCAACCAACCGTTCAAAACAGAATTCAATAAAATTTCCCACATTTTGATGGGATCCGAAATATTTTTATCCCGAAATTTCTAGTCAGATTAAATACAATTTCAATATAAATTTATATTACGTAAAAATCCAACGAAACATTGCGCTCGCAACAATTAATGAAATTAAAATTTTCAATATCCAAAAATAATATTTTATAAAGTAATTACGTGTTTGGTGCATTTTTTATAGTTACTGCCCAGTTTTTATAATTACATCCCATTTATTATTTCTTAAAGCCCATTTTCTTGTTAAGCCTAATGCATCCCTCCTAGGAAAGATTTGCAGCCCAGCGGGGCGGAGAATAACAACTTGACCTTGCCTGGGTATTCCTAAAAAAAGTATAGCTGGGCTAGCCATTTTCAGCTTGAAAAAAATTAATATCTGGGCTGGATATCTGGCCTGGGCTAGACGGGCCACAGCCCGCCCAGTTAATAGCTGCAGCGATGTTTTCGTTGTTGTTCAGAGGAGAAAAATTAATATCTGGGCTAAACATCGCTCAAGAAAAACTCTGCAGTGCTCACACCTCAAAAACACAAATACTGCTCGAGCTGCTTGGTCCCAGCTGTCGGCCGCTTCTTGTGCAATTCTCTCGTTTATTGACTACATAGGTTGACAATGGTGTGGGACCGTGATGTCAGGAAACCAGGAGGAAGCAAAAAAATTATAGTTTTATATACTAATAAGGAGGCACTTGCGTACGTGCGGCTATGGCCCTGGTGGGTCCCCACTGTCATCCTCTCCAAGTAAAGTCATCTCCTCATCCTCATGTCCGTTGACCATGTTGACAACGCGAGACGGCGGCGCCACGGCGAGCGCAACAACTCGAAGGACGACGGAGAGGGCCTCGCGGGCCCTACGGATGGTCTGATACAGCGCCCGCTGCTCATTCGGGAAGCCAGGATCATAGGGCCACATGTCCGCGACGGCATTGTCGTTCGCTTGTTCACCGGTGCTCGTTGAGGAGACGGAGGTTGCAGCACAGGTCCTCCTGCGCTGGTAGCTCTTCCGCCATTAGGGCGTCGAAGTGCGGCCGCACCTGCTCTATGGTGAACACGGCATGAACCGGCTTGGACAGTGGCGCCGGCTCCTGGTCGGAAGCTACGTCCATCGTCTGATTGTCGTCGCTCAGCTCGGCGAGGTAGCTGGCGAGCCAGCATGTCCGGCTGCTGGACCGACCCGCTGCCAAGCACGAGTCTGACTGCCCTGGCCCACCCAGACCGCCTCCCTCGCCCGCGCGCGCTTTCCGCCCGAAACGGTCAGCGCCGCCCGCCCCGCTTCCCGGTGCATGCGATTGCTCCGCCTTCAAACGACACAAGTGCCGTCCGTCCGTCCTTCTGCCGCCCACATTAATGATACGCGGTTGCCGAGGCGGCTACTCCGGCGCCACACGTCCGTCCCTCCGCCGCCCACCATTGCTATATAAACTGCTGCGCCGGCCATAGCCGCAGTCATCCGCATCCGTTCCTATTCTCCTGTCCACACCACTACTGCCCACCATGGCTTCCTCGCGCTCCAGCGCTCTTCGGGACGGGCGGACGACGGACCACAAGGAGATGGCAGCCATTGCTGCCGACTGGCTGGCCGGCAGGCAGCCGGAGGACGACGACGTCCCAATGGAGAACATGGTAGTCGACGATCCGGCGCCAACCCCCTCCTCCGCGCCATCCTCGCCGGTGCATTGCACCATGACCATCGGCGAGGCCCGTGCCCAATATATGGACACGGTGAGGCAGAAGCGTGAGGAGCAGTTCCGGGAGGCGCAGGCCGACGCCGCCTACAACCACCATCTCCTCCAGGAGCACCTGCAGGCGGAGGAGCAGATCGCCGCGGAGCGGGCGGAGCAGGAGGCGCTGCTCGACTCGTACCGCTCCGCCCGCGAGGGCCGCCTCGAGCGCTGGCGGTACCGCATGCGGGTGGCGGAGGCTGCGGCCGCCTACAAAGAGGGCGATGAAGCGGGCGAGGCGCTGTTTGGCGAGACCGAGGACGAGGCAGAGGACAATGCCGGCTCCGACGAGTCCCCGCTCCGCTGGCGTCGACGAGGCCCTGCTCCGCCGAGGCCCCGCGGCGCCAACAACGAGGCAGAGGACACCGCCGGCTCCGCCGAGGCCCCACCCTGCCGGCAACGAGGGGGAGGATTTCCCCCGCTCCGCCGAGGCGCCGCCCGCCGGCAACGAGACAGAGGACATCGCCGGCTCCGCCGAGGCCCCGCCCCGCTGCCAACGAGGCCGCGCCACACAGAAAACGAGGAAGAGTAGAACACGGTAGGTCGCCGCCGCTCGGGTCCAAGTAAGGCCACCGCTGCTACCCTCCGGTTGCTGGCACTGAGCTGTACATCATGGAGCAATTCTATGATTACAGGATGATTGAAGAGCGCTCCGTGGTTGAGCAAGCTCATGAGATACAGTCATTTGCTAGAGAACTTGAGCACTTCAGTTGTATGCTACCGGACAAGTTTGTTGCCGGAGGTATCATCACTAAGCTTCCTCCTTCGTGGATCTCATTGGCACTCTTGATGTGGAAGAAAAGGCGAGAGCAAAGGACACACGTGCTCGAGGAATTGAGGGAGGATCTAGTGCCAATCTGGTACAGAAGAAGAACTTCCAGCCCCACAAGTTCAAGAACAAGGGCAAGTTTGATGGTAAAGCAAAGTTTGATGGGAAGAACAAGGCTGTGCAACACACGAACTTCAAGAAGAAGAATGACAAGAAGAAAGGTGTTTGTCATGTGGGGATCCTGATCATTGGGCTCCTAGTTGCCCTAATCGCTATGACAAGCTAGGCGGGTTGACCACTGACGGCCGGTTAGCTTCTTGGCGGCGACGTGGAGTCGGAGAGCTATGTTGGAGAAGGACGCTGCTTCTACTTAACTGCTGGTGCAGTTGGCTGACTGACACGTGGGCCCAACAGGCATCTGGGCCACATGTCAGTTACGCAACTGCACCTGCAGTTAAGTCACTGAAGCTTCTGTTCGGCTCAGCCGGACACAGGTGGGTAGCTTCGGTTAATTAATTATACCTCCAGCGCACCCCTTTTTAGTTGAAGAATGTATGAAATGTAATGAAATCCGGCATGTTTATATGAAATCCGACCGTGTATGAATGAATTTATTTCGATTAGTTCGAATTCTTGTATCACTGGCATTGGATGAACATGCAAAACAATACGTACTAGCATTATTCCCAGGGTGATCACCTCGTTTGCAGCAGTTTCACATGTACTCCCTCCGGTCCTTTCTAGTCTGCATACAAGTTTTGTCTGCAGTCAAAGTATCTCTACTTTGACCAATCTTATAGAAAAAAGTATGCACTTTCACAATGTGCGAAGTAAAAAGGAACAGAAGGAGTACAAAGAGTTTGAGCAGCTTTTTAGCGTTCCTGTACATTGCAATCAAACACACAGGCCTGGCAATTCATAGAGAACATTCAAAACAATCGATGATTATGCATCTCAGCGATTCACATGTCAGAGCCAATATTTACTTCACAACTAAAGAATAAAGAAAAAATGGATCGACGCTGCTGACAGCAAAGGGCGTCCCATTCGAAAATATCAAACGCATGTCTTCTTGCTAAAATCAATGAGCAAAATTTGACAAGGTTTTCCCATTCCAAAATATCAAATGCCTACGATTGTGGAATGGGCAGGGTTTGCCATCAGTTCGGACATTGACATGGCACCTCGTGCTAAATAAACCAGCTGTTCTTTTTGTGCAGTTCCACCAAAATCAACCAAATTCGCGCGTAGCTTGTATGATTTCGCCCTTATATGTTGCAACGCCTTGAACTTATCGGCACCTCCTTTCTTGTGGTGGAAATGAATGATTCGATGTATTCATGAACATTTTGTGCAGTTCCCATTGAAATCAAGCTGAGCACCCCTGTTTGCACAAATACAAAAAAGTGATTAGTATAAAGCAAACTGTACTATGAATTGACAGTTTAAACAGGCACCTACATGGTCCATGTAGAGCACACTTTTAGAAAAATGGAACTCACCGGAAAGAATCCTAGAACAACATTGTACTCGCGCATCACAGCAAGAAAATGGAGATTTGTCAGTCCTTCTGAGCTGAAGTTAGTTTGGTCTTGTGGGGGGTAATGTAACCATCCTTCAACTGCTCCTTCTGATGAGAAGATAGACAGGGCTTCTTCATCCTGGCATAATCGGAACTAGTCACTTCACGTACTCCATATTCTTCTTCAGAGGAGGATGATCCTGTTGTGCAAAGACAAGAGGATAACTAAATGCTAGCATCCCTGTTTGCTCGAAAAAAGGAAAGGAAATATTTAAAACAGCACAGATGAAGCACTTCTCAAGGACAATACCACTTTTTGATGACAGTATCTAAACAGTAGCACAACACCAATAGAGATGACAAAGCTCAATCATATGGATGAAATCAGTGGGCGAGTACCAACCTTTGTCAGGAGGCTTATTGTGTAGAGCATACAGATGAAGCACTTCTCCGGAACCATCTGTTGCTATCTACTGTGGTGGCCATGCTTACTATATACTCCTCGATTAGATTAATGTTTCCAACATCTTCTTGTGCAGTTCCACTAAAATATATGGTATCTTCAAAGAAGATCCCTGTTTGCACAAGTAGAGATAATTACGTATTACATTAAGAGTGGCATCAAATCAGTGGCAAAACAATTGCTCGTTCCAGCCATAGCAATAAATTAAGATGCAAAACTATATCATTACTTGTGTCATCACAGTTCCAGTGCTTCATTACAGCACCAGGAGTTGATTTTTGTTTTTCTTCCGCTTGTTCTTCCCCTTCATCACTTGGTTCAATAACAGACAAGCTTCGCCTTCAATGTAAGATTTGGCATGTCAATTAGGTTGCACAAGTATAGCACTAAACAATGACATTAATTTTCTGATGAAAGTGGCAAAATACAGGCCAACAGTTGTGAAATATCCTTATCTTACCTCAATGGGATATTGCGGTGCACATACAGATTGGAAGTCTTGTCTCCATTTGTGCAGTTCACTAAAATCAAGCAACATTACCGTACAAGTAGCACAACATATGAAAGCACACTGCAGAATCATGTGAAAGAAGGCTAGTACTGACCTCTCATGACGCGGAATTCAAACAACTCACAAGAAGAAGATCTGAACCAAATTTGCCAACACGGATAGGAAGTAAGATCTCCTCTTGTGCAGTTCCACTAAGATCAAGCAATCAAGCAACGTTGTCGGTGTGACATTTTGGTTGAACTGCACAAAACACTCTTAAAACAAAAGTGTTTTGTGCAGTGCAACAAAAGGTCACAATGGCAACGAGGTGAAGTAGATAACCCTGTTTACACAGAGGTGCAAAGGAAACAACTAGTGGTCAATAACGGTGGATGACACAGAAGCCAACAAAAAGAAGCATCTACCTTATCTAAATGGGAAAGAAAGCAAGACAGTAGCATTTCTCAAACGGTGGCATTGATTAATATTAACAGAGAGATTATATTAACAAATTAAAATTTGCTTTAAACATGTACAGGACATTTTGGTGGAGGGACTAAAAAAATTCCGTGTCAGTCCCATCTAAACCAGACAGGAGGGACTTTTAGGGACTAAAAGTGGGCATTTGGGACTAAAGAAAGAAGACCCCGAGGGAGAGTCTTTTTGGGACTTTTCCAACAGTTGCCCCTGCCACGCATCGCACCTTGTCTCTATTAGTTCATTACTAGGGGTAACATGGTCTTTTAGCATGTCATTTAATAACCTCTAGTCCATGTTTAGTCCCTGGAACCAAGCAGGTAGGGACTAGGGAGTTTTAACCAAACAGGGCCTTAGATTAACAACAGCTAAAGAGTTGCACGGGACAGTGGACGCACCAGCACCATGTGCATCTACCGATGTACTGGGGTGATGCACAGTCTGTTGCAACAAAGAACAAACAACCAAGGAGCATATTTGTGTTGGTCCCAGTTTTGTTATCTTTAGACACCTTTCCCTATGTGAGCGCAGCAAATCTAGTCCTGCTCAAACTCTACAGCCTTGTCCCCCAAAACAAAGATCAGTTCGTTACAGATGTGCGTACTGCGTTTGTCATTGTTTCCCTTTTCGACCAACGTAGGTGCTGGATAGCCAGTCTGTACTAGTACTTTCCCCACTTCCTTTCCTCTGTGAACCACGTCCTAGATTTATGCTATACAACTTTCCCCACTACTTTCCCCCATTCCTGTCCTCTTTGAACCACGTCTTAGATTCATGCGATACAACTTTCCCCACTACTTTTCCCCTTCCTTTCCTTTTTGAACCACGTCCTAGATTCATGCTATACAACTTGTCCCACTACTTTCCCCCATTCCTTTCCTCTTTGAACCACGTCCTAGATTCATGGTATACAACTTTCCCCACTACTTTCCTGTTTGATCCAACACCTAGATTCGAGTGCAGAAGCGGAAAAAGCCCACATGCAGCTAGAGCAATGCATGTGGAATAAGTAAATTATACCTTAAGGTTCTTGGGGTGTGGTTCGGTGGGCGACCGGAGGCCGTTCGACCCACACTATGTACGGCGGCGAAGAAGAAGGGGTCGGAGGCCCTCCCGCGCCGCCGCTGGGTGAAAGTGAACAGCTGCGCCGGTACTGGATTCCCTCCCTCGCCGACGGCGACAACGTTAAGCCTCCTTCCCTTCCCGGCGGACGGATCCCGCCGGCTCTTTGACCAGCAGTGAGGGGAGAGAGAGAGGCCAACGAAGTCTTGTTTAGATCTGGAGAGGGTGAGAGAGTGTGAAGAGAGCAACTACAAGCAGACCAGCAGTGAGGGGAGAGAGAGAGGCCAACGAAGTCTTGTTTAGATCTGGAGAGGGTGAGAGAGTGTGAAGAGAGCAACTACAAGCGCTGAGGCTCCAGCGTGTATATATATACCGGAGAGAGTGTGAAGAGTGCAAACCCTAGAAACACGAATTATGCTCAAGTGTAGTTATCGAACCCGAGACCTCAAGTTTGATGAGCGAACAGGCTAACCAGCTACACAACCCTCCCGTTATGTTCAACGAGAGGAAAATAACCTTTTATACATTCCTGCATTCGTGTGACAAGCATGCCGTGTTTTTTGTGTGTGTGGGAGTCATTGGGATTTAAATCATAATCGTGTCATGTGGCTTTGGTGGTAAGACTATCCACAGTGGTGCAGAAATAATGCAGCCTTAGTCACCTTACCTCTCTCCACGTAGTACGTTGGGTCCCACCAGTCAGAGGGTGAAACAAACAAATTAATAAGAAAAATTAAAAGCGCCAGCGGTGTATCTTACCTCACACATCTCGCTACTGCTCGGGAACACTGTCCAATTGATCCCTCTGTTCGCTCACGTACTATTTTAAGTGAATCCTTATTATAACATGCACACAATTTTGGGCACTTGTATTCGACCTAAGTCAGTGTGCCACCGTATCTCGTACGACTCCCTCCGTCTAGGTGTAATAAGTCACGTTAGAAGGTGCAGCGGGACCAAGGTGCAAGCAGATTGGAGGAGAAGGAGAAACTTGACCGGTCATTCCTCCAATCAAAGCCCTGATTTCTGTCTCTAAACGCAACAATTAATCCAAACAACTAAGAGATGCCGTTTTAGCTACCATGCAGGGCCACGTATTAACTCGCATGCAAGCCGACTTTGATTTCTTGACTGATCAACGCGTAGTTGCGCTCCATGCATTGGGTTTCCGGGGGAGATAACAAGGCAGAGTAAGGAGCGTTTGGTTACATTGCTTAGGCTGGTCATAGTGGTGAGTAACTTGGACTAGTACAACATGCATATGTTACTAGTCTATGTTACTACTACGCGAAGTTTGCCGTCGGAAGCGAGCCGATCTGGCTCTCCTGAGCTAGCAAGGTTTTTCTAGCCCACCCAAGCTAGCTGGCCCACAAAAGCTAACATATTTTAACAGTTCCAAACGCCTAACCTTGCCCGGCTATGCTATAAGCTGTTCTTGCTAAGGATCCAAACGCTCCCTAAGTAACAACGCTCGCTAGCAACGAGGCCAGGAGGGGATTGAGATGCGAAGTTAATGGACGACGCCTAAACATTTTGGGAATATCTGATTTCCGTAGGATGACTTAACACCTAGACGGAGGGAGTACTACTCCTCAGTCCAGGTTTGATGGAATATTCGTCACCTCTTCTCTTCTTGTACGTACTCCATTTGTATCTCACTTCCTGTGGCTTCGCACTCGCACGATTTTCCTATTCTATGAACCTGTGTGTGCGTGTGCGTGTGCGTGTGTGTGTTTAACAGCATGTGTGTGTTAGAGAGAGCGACAGATCGACCTACTCCTACAGAGAGATGGTGTGTAGTGTACGATTTTAGCCGCGAGAGTCGGTGCATCCTCTCGTTTCCGGGCGTCCGGTAGGGACAGGCGGACAGCTGCCACGCCCGCTCCTGACCAGCCTGGCCCACCCAAAGCCCCTCCATCGCCCGCGCGCGCTTCCCGCCCGAAACGGTCAGCGCCGCTCCAAAGAATCGGTGCCGCATTCATGCCCGGGCAGAGCGGACGCGACCTCTCACTGGCGCCTGCGTTGAAGGGAGAAGCGGATTCAAGAGTGATGGTTGCTTCGTCCGTCCAACTTACTGCTGGGTCTATGTGATTTGACGGCTCATTGGTCATTATTACTGAGGTGGTAGGACTGCTGGATGTCCCACGCTTTCGGCGAAAGGAGGTACTACTAGATTACAATTTTCTCCATTCTTACGGCGGAGGAGTGCAAGAGCAGTGAAAACACGCAGGCTCAGTGATTACATGGCCCACCTCACACTATCACCATATTTTCTGGACACCGTGCGACACCTAACTCTTTACATAGTACTCCCTCCGTTCCTAAATATAAGTCTTTGTAGAGATTCCACTAGGTGGACTACATACGGAACAAAATGAATGAATCTACACTTAAAATGCATCTATATACATCCGTATGTGGTTCATGGTGAAATCTCTACAAAGACTTATATTTAGGAACGGAGGAAGTACTTGTATAGTACGTACTGTAATTTATCAGCGAGATAGTACAATGCTATGAAGCTTCCAGCTTCTGTTACATGTATCTTGCGTCCAAGGTTGCCCGTTGCAACATTTCATCAAATACAAAGGAGACTAACATGCATGCTATTGCATCTCAATGATTGACAGATCATAGCAAATATGTACTCCCTCCGTTCCAAAATAAGTGTCTCAACTTTATGCTACATACGGAGCAAAATGAGTGAATCTACACTCTAAAATACGTCTATATACATCAGTGTTTGGAGTATGTACTAGTAGTTCATATTGAAATCTACTAAAGGACATATATATTCCAAACAATATGATAATCTCTCTAACCAAGGTAGTAGGGACGAGGAGTAAACGGAGGGAGTAGTAAAATTTTCTCCTCGTCCTGCGAGCCACCGCGCGCGTGGGCGAGGGAGCGGGCGTAAGGCGTACAATACTACTACTACTCATGCAGTCCCTAGCCATTGAAACAGAGATAGCTAAAGAAAAAATGATCCATGCAGTCCCTAGCCCTTGAACCATAAACCCTAACCAGGCTTTAATTTTCTGGCAACGTCGGCGCTTCCTAAGAAATGAAGTTTGCAACCCTTTGACCATCGGATCATTTTGTGCAGTTTCACCAAAATCGAGATGAGCATCCCTGTGGCAAAGAAATTGAAGAAGCGTGATTAGAATAAGATTACTGGGACTAGTTGATGAGACATAAACTCATCACAAATACAGTACGTAGAAGCCAGTAGAGGTATGTGCGGGGCAAAGAAGTAGAGAAATATCCACATGGAGTGATGTGGGCAGCTGGAGCAGTGGTGCAAGCCGGCTGTAAAGGGAGTTGTACCTGAGGGATGTCGGGACGTAGCTCAACCTAGAGGAGGGCGGCGGGAGGAGGCAACTACCCACGTCGCGGCAGTGAGCAATGGACGAAGGCAACCTCACCGGCTTTGTGAGAGAGAATGGCGGGGACCCCTGATCGGGACGTGCCGACAGTGGGTTTTCGCCGTCGGCGACGGCGACCGCATCTACACTAAGCATCCACCCCTTCCCCCGGCGGACGTGATCCGCCGGGATGTTAGAGATGTGGCCACAGTGGTTTTGTGCGAGAGAGTGTGAAAACTGAAGAGAGCAACCCCAGCAAGCAACCGTGTAGGCTCGTCCTGCCTATGTATATAGTGGAGCGGTTTCCTTTTCTCTCCATATGAACCTATTTATATTGCGTACGTGCCACTGAAGAAAAAAACTTTATTTATAAATGACGCGGCACCTACTACTCGTTCTCCTATAAACCTTGCGCTTGGCATCTCCAAACTATTAACCTTGCGATTGGCTCTTCGCCTCTTCGGGAAGTCGAGCAATAATGGTACTGCAGTATATATCGTTCTGGCTATATGAGACCGAATGAATTGCTGCACGTCCACCACGTGGCGAGGGTCGAGGGGCGAGGGAGAGTGCGTACTATTACGTCCGTTTCAATATGGACTACATACGGAGCAAAATGAGTGAATCTACACTCTAAAATACGTCTATATACATCAGTGTTTGGAGTATGTACTAGTAGTTCATATTGAAATCTACTAAAGGACATATATTCCAAACAATATGATAATCTCTCTAACCAAGGTAGGGACGAGGAGTAAACGGAGGGAGTACTAGTAAAATTTTCTCCTCGTCCTGCGAGCCACCGCGCGCGTGGGCGAGGGAGCGGGCGTAAGGCGTAGTAAGCAAGCTTCACCTCATCCTGCGAGCCACCGCGCCCGTGGGCGGGGGAGACGGCGTACTAAGCAAGCTTCTCCTCGTTCTGCGAGTTGACGGGACACATCAAAAGTACTCCAGTGTATAGAGCCTTGCCTCTAAGGTAGGCCCCACATGGTTTGCCTCTTTTTTAACATAACGCGTCAAGTCGCAATTTGTTTGTTCACCCGTGGTAGACGATCCTCCCTCCATCTAGTGGACAACCAGTACACGTGTCAAATTACCACGTGGGCTGCCTTTTCGTACAGAAATGAGCTCCACCGTGTACCCGCGCGGGTGTGGTTGGGAAAGAGACGGGAGTACGTGCGCCGTGCGTGCACCTCTTCTCTTCGTGCACGTCCCCCACCTACGTGGGTGTGTGTGAGAGATACAAACCTAGACAAATGGCTTGTGCGTTCGTGAGTGTTTTTTGTTTTGGGGGGGAGGTTGATTTCGTGAATGTATTTGTGGGAATATGTGTCGATGACATCTCAAACAAAATTTTGCATGCAATGTGTGTGAAATGGAGGCCTATCCATATCATATATAGAGGGTCGGGCGATCCACGAGAAGAGAGGGAGGGGTCATAGATATCGATAGAGTCGAAGAGAGGATCAAGTGGGTGGGTGCGAGATCGATGAAGAGAGCCATCGAAATTGTGTGTGTGTGCAAGTCAAAGATATAGGGCGACTGACCTAGCTACCGGAACGTCAGAGGGCACAGGTCAAGTTTGTGTGTGGCAGGGAGACATGACTAGAGCGCTCGATGTATCGGTGTGTGTGTGTGTGGGAGGGGGTGGGGGGAGGGGTAGGCAGAGGCCTAACTATAGAGGTAGAACGACTCGTATATGTGTTGAGAAGGAGAGACCCAGCTATGTCTTGAGGGAGATCGGTCGACATCCATACATAACTGAAGGACGGGAAATAGGATGGGACAGAGAGAGAGAGGGGAGAGAGAGAGGGAGGGAGAGGGGTAGAGTGCTGGATGGGTGATGGAGTTGCTTCTCGAAGATGGTGGGAGAGGCCTACTAGACAAACTGAGGGTGGAACTGCAATATTATCAATAAGAGTGGGGATGTGTTTCTGTGTGTGCCTGTGCGTGATAGATCTGTCGGGACACATCCATGGATGATGAAGGGGAACCATGTGTTTGGTAAGCAAACCTAACTAGATCGGTAGATCAATTGTTGTTTGTCGGAGGAAGGGAGAGACATAACTAATGAGGTAGATCGATCGACGTGGGGAAACGAGTTAAGGACCTAGCTAGCTATATGTATAGGGAGATCGGTCGGTGTACGTCCATTTGTTAGAGGCAAATAAGGCCCGGCGAGACGGATAGACAGAGAGAATGGAGCTAGGAGGTGGTGCGAGAGGCCCAGCTACTAGCTAGATAGGGGGAGGAGTGTGCGGTTGTGAGATCGATGAAAAGAGGGGCGAGAGTTTACACGTGTGTGGGACCGTATGAGAGACACGAGGCAAGGACACATAAAGGAGGAGATTGAAGGTGCGTGTGTATGTTGTAGGCAGACATCGCTGGAGAGGTTTATCGATCGGTGTGTGTCGGAAAGGAGTTGTGGAGACTGTGGGAGAACGACCTAAAGAAAAAAATGAATGTGCGCGATGGATAGAATGCTGAGGGAGGGGGAGGGCGAGGAGGGCGTGTGCATGCACGAGAGAAAGTTAGTGGTAGCTACAAAGGTTAGAGGATTGTGTGGGTGTAAGAGACTAACAAAGATCATAATTTGATATGAAAGTGGATTCATATATTTGAATAGGAGATCATAGTGTTTTAAACATATGCATGCATGAATATAGCGGTGATACGCGTGTTGTGGTTTTGCACATGTTATACCATAATGTGATAATGCATGGCGTTTGCAACTCACAGCTAAATGTCGAACAATCTAAACCATACTATACATCGAACAATCTCACATTTTATTTGAATTTGTGATAATGTGTGGCGTTTGCAGCTTACAACTAAATATCGAACAATCTAAACAATACTATATATCGAACATTCTCACATTTTATTTGAATTTGTGGTAATGTGTGGTGTTTGCAACTCACATCTAAATACTTGTAGGCGTAGGGGGCGGGGCACCATACATAATGTGATAAACACATTATACATATGAGACATGGTTTAGTTTGTGAAGATCTAGCTAGAGCTTGAAATGTACTATGATTTGAAATCAACATAAAGTGGATTCAAAAAATCGAGTTCGAGTTCATATAGTACACATAGTTCATATGTAACTCGAGACTAATCATGTGGTGTGCTGTGAAGATAATACACAAACGATGGTTTAACTTGACAATAATGACGATTGTAGATCTTATTAAAACAGAGAAACGAATTCAAATGCTTTGACTTCACAACAATCATTATTGTAGATCTTATTCAAATAGAGAAACGAATTCAAATTTAGTTCATATTGAAGCGGTAGTATATACGTTTGGAATGCACTAAAACGTTCATTTGAGTACTAGGTTGCATGCATTATACACGTAGCGAAATATTTTAATTGAACATAACATGAATTCAAAGTTTTGAATGACATTTGTAGTGCGAATTGATTTGGTACAGTACACGTTAGGCTTGTCCGGAAATTTCAACCCGCGCCTTGTTAGCCCGAAATATTTAAGATATATCTTTGTCTCGTTGTGCTCCGACAACTCCCTCCATCTCAACCCGCGCCTTGCTATTCCAAAATTACAACGCGCGCGAAAACTCCCACCTCCTGTGAAATCCCGACACGCGAAATGCCCGTGATACCCCTGAACCGAAAGAACCGCCTCAAATCGGTGGGGGTACTTTCGTAACTTACCCCACATTTCGGACAAGCGCGTCCCTAAGCCATGGTTCCCCACTCCCATCCCATCCGCCCACCCATTCGTACACCGAGGCCGGGAAAACCCGCGAAGCCCCACACCCTCCTCCGTCCGCCACCCAGCCGGAGCCTCTTCCCCGACGACGTCGTCCACAGCAACACCTCGACGTCCCTCATCCACCGTACCGGATGAGGATCCGTCGTCGATCTGGTCGTCCCGCCGGTTCAGCCACCCCGTCCTCCACCTCCAAGGAGCTGCCCCGACGTTCCCCTCGTCTTTCGCGCCACCTCCATTCCCACACCGCCGTCTTCACCTGCACCACCGGAAGAGCATCATCATCACCGTTTCCTCGGATGAAGCTGCGGCCTAATCGGCGCCACCAAAGAGGTTGTACACTAATCGCCGCATTTTCTTCTTGATTCGATCTCACGGTGCTGCCGGCGCTCGGTCCCGAGCCGACACGGCGCGGCTCCATCCACGGCGGCGTCGCCGGCCACTTCCTCCACGGCGTCGCTCCCTCGGCGGCGACGTCCACATCAGTAGGAGCTGCTGCTGCTTTAGCTCTCGCTCGCGCTGCTGCTCTGCTCTTGCTCTCGGTCCCCTGCCTGGTCTGCTCTTGCTCTTGCTCGCGCTGCTGCTCTCGCTCTTGCTCTTGCTTGCGATGCTGCTCCGATTTAGCTACACTTCAGTCGACTGAATCGACTTTTGGGTCAGTCGATTTTCAGGGGGTGGGGGGCGCTCGCCGGAGTTAAGGAAGAACCAGCCGCAGCGGGGAGGGGGGCTCGCCGGAGAGGTACCCCACTATCTATCTTAGGGTTCAGGGTGGGGCGGTGGTCGCCGGCGGTGGTGGGGCGGTGGCGTGGGATCGCCGGAGAAAAAGCTCGGCACGGGGGGGCCTAGAGGGATGGCCGGGGCGGCGGCGGACCGGCGGTGGGGAGTGTTTTCGGGGCGGCGGGGCGGCGCACCGCCGGCCGGGCGGCGGGGGCGGCTGTTTGGCTGGTGGTGGCTGGCGGCTCAGGGGGTGGAGGTTGAAGATGAACTGCAGGCCCTTGATTTCGTATCCAACGGCTGCAAAATCGACTGACCAGAGATGAAAAAGTCAGTCGACTGACGTGTAGCCTCACCTCTAGTGCGTTCAGTTTCGACAGTAAAATTCAGTTTCGACAGCAAAATTCAGTTTCGACAGTTAAGTTCAGTTTCGACAGTTAAATTCAGTTTCGACAGTTAAGTTCAGAGATGAGCGGCTGATGTATACATCTAGCACTTTGTGGTTATGTATTTTACGTCATCTATTGGAGATGCTATTAGAATTCCACTCAGGTTAACGTTGTCTCTCTTGTCCTGCTTCAGCCTCGGCGTCGTACAACTCACCGGAGCTGCTCCAACGACGAAACCCTCCATCACAGCGGAGCAGTACCTCGGGCTCCATCTCCAGACGCCTAAGATCTTCTTCCCCTCCTCCGACAGCCAAGTCAGCCGGAGCATCCTCACCGGCCAACCCAATCACGCTGAGATCGACATGGCTTCGCCAAAGAGGTTGTACACTTCTTGTGGTTTGACTTAATCTCACCATGCTTCTTTGCATCCTGTGATCTTCCAATTCTTGTGAACCAAACACCCAGATTGGCAGAAATCCTGTGTTTTTAAATTCTCTGTTTTGCACGTGCATTCCTATCCTATTCCTGTCTATTTCCTATCCCTGCATTGTTAGAATCCTCAAATTCAAACAAGCCCTTACACAATTACTTCTGTTACAGATATGTGTCAAAGAAAACCTTGTGTGGTTTGTCCTGCTCCTGCGGTGCTGTGTTCCACCCCAGCTCAGCTGCTCCAACGACGGAAGGGTTCACCACAGCAGGGATCCGCTCTCCAGACTGTCTTTCGCCGCCTCAGATCTTCTTCCCCGCCGCCGGCAGCCACGACAACTGCATTACCATCATCAACTGAGCAGATGACCTTGAGGACTACACGGGTCCGCAAGAGAGGTCGCACTCTTCCGTGTCTGCTTACGTTATGCATCGCTTAATATGATGACATGCTACTTTATCGTCGTGTTCACCTATTAGACTCCGACTCAGGTCCAAACTTATGCTGAAACTTGAGTTTTTAAATGGTTGTGGGGTACATATTGGGGCAGCAATCAGTACTATCTGTCTACTATCTGGTTAATCTCGGGTGTCTACTATGAGTTTCATGTTGGGTGCAAACAAACATTAAAGGAGCCATTATCTGTATTTTTTAACTAAAGCTATTATCTGCCTGCTATCATTGGTTTTGGGTCTATCCACAGTTTGCTACCTTCACTCTGGATTTGTGCATGCACTCCTTACATAATCTCACTATGTTTTATTCCTATGCATGTCAGTTATTGTACACAATGGAACTGAACATGTAGAGCAAAAGAGACGAGCCTTGCGTGGCAATAAAATTTCATGCAGACGTCGCTCCATGGTGGGCGCAAAGGCAGCCCCCCTCCACCCATTTCGGATCGTAATCAAGAGGAAGATAACTGTTCTGAGGGGGATTCAGAAGCAGAAGACCACTCCTATTTACCCCATGAGGTCTTCGCTCTAACTTGGCATGCTGATGTTGGTAATATCATGCATATGGTGCCTTGCATTGCTTACTGTATACATCAAAGATGTCATCTGCTTAGTTTAGACATGCTTTGTGTCAATGCCATCTGTTTAGTTTCTTTATCGTATATGTGAATCATGCAATGCCATCTTGTTTAGCCAGGCATCATATATGTGAATTTTGCAATGCCACCCTGGTTAGCCAGTCATCTTATATGTGAATTATATCATGACATCATTTTTTTATTACGTGTTAAATTTGTCAACAATTTTAGTACATTCAATTACTCTTCCTGTGCATCAGCCATTCGGCACGGTCATGGAAAAATCTGGAGTGGAAACAAGGTCTTCAGAGCAGACAATGCTATCTGACGAAGCGCATGTCTTGCTGGTTACAGATAGCTCCTCAGAGGAGGATTCAGAGACAGATGACCAGTCCTATTCCCCCCCCCCCGAGGTGCATGCTCTAACTTGGCAGGGTTATGTTGCTCATATCGTGCGTATGGTATCTTGCATTGCTATGTCATTTGCTTAGTTTAGACATGATTTGTGTGAATGCCACCTGTTTAGTGTCTAATTACCATATATGTGAATTATGCAATGCCATCTTGTTGCAAGACATTATATATGTGAATTATGCAATGCTATCTTGTTGCAAGGCATTATATATGTGAATTATGCAATGCCATGCTGTTTAGCCAAGCGTCATATATGTGAATTATATCATGCCGTCCTTTTTTGTATTTCTCATTGCTTTTGTCGACAATGTTTGTATATTCAACTGCTCTTCCTGTGCATCAGCCATTTGAATTGGTGATGGAGAAATCTGGAGTGAAAACAAGGTCTTCAGAGCAGACAATGCTACCTGGTGAAGCAGATATGTTGCTGGTTACAGATAGCTCTTCAGAGGAGGATTCAGAGGCAGATGACCAGTCCTATTATCCCCCTGAGGTGTATGCTCAAACTTGGCAGGGTTATATTACTCATATCATGCATATGTTGTATTGCAATGCTTAGTTTTTACATCATATACACGATATTGAATGCCATCTCCTTAGTTGACACATCATATATGCGATTGCCCTCTGCTCACTTCCTTAGTATATAAATCATATATTTGAATTATATCATGCCATGATGTTTACATAGACAGCATGTATCTGAATTATGGCATGCCAACCCATTTTCTAAAGACATAATATAGTTATATCATCTCATCCTGTTCACATAGTCATCATATTTTGAATTATGTCATTCTATCCGTGAATTATATCATGCCATCATGTTTCCATCGACGGCATGTTTGTGATTTATGGCATGCCAACCACTTTAATAGACACATCGTATAGTTATATCATGTCATCCTGTTTACATAGTCATCATATTTTGAAGTATGTCATTCTATCCTGTTTAGTTAGCCATCATACATGTGAAATTGTGTCATGCTATCCTGTTTAATTAGCCATCATATATTTGAAATTATGTCCTGCTATTCTGTTTGGTTAGACAACATAAATGTGAATTATTTCATGCCCTGTTTTCTTCCCTACTATCCATTGCACCTGTCTATCTTACAATGTCTGTACATTCAATTACTTTTCTTGTTTATCAGCCATTTCAATTGGAGGGGGTGATGGCAGTATCTGTGGGAGTAAAAACACGGTCTTCAGAAAAGATCGTGCTACCTGTCGATGGAGATAGAACCACGGTTGTACTTGCCCAAGAACCAGCCCCACCACACATAACCCAGACTCACGCAGATTGTACCCCTACCCAGTTGGACAGAGAACCAGCTACACCCCTTCTAACCCCAACCCCAGCAGATAGTAACCCAGTTCCCGTTGACACAGCACCGTCTCCACCACAGAGCACCCAAACACGAGCAGTTAGTAAGGCAACTGCAGTGCCCAAAGCACGAGGACCACCACTCCGAACCCCAAGTCAACGCTTAAAGCAGAAGAAGAATTGTTCTCAGGTCAGGTTCCGTAGCTATGGTTCATACTACTTTGCTCTTGCATCACTGTATTTACTCATACCAACTAATTTCAAATTTGAAGGATGCAATTGAAACTCCAATGGCGCAACAGGTATGTTTTAAACCTGTTTCTTTAACGTGTTTGCTGTTGTAACTTGCTCTATGTTGATTTCAGTTTCAATTGAATAAACAGTTATGTTCTCATGCCATGCACATTACAAGTGTTGTTATTGCTGTGTAGTTTCCCACACTTATATTCTGTCTATGCTGCTTTGTCTTAAATAGATATGATTCGAACTGTATCTATCTTGATTTGGCAACATAAACTAGAATGATATAGACCATACAGTGACCATACTACATAGATATATGTTTGTTTCATGCTGTTATCCTGTCCACCTTACTACTGAACTGGTTTACCAAAATGAGTTTCATATACTACATTGTAAACCTGTGATGTGTTTGTTTGTTTCTCCTTTAGAACGCGGATAAAATATTGGAGAAGAGTACCCCGTTATGCAATGGTAAAGGAAGTAATGCAGATAAGGTTCAAGATAGTGAGACATCCCTGTTGTTCTCCAAGAAAGCTGATAAAAACTATATTGAAGACACTGAGACAACCCCAAAGTCCTGTCTTGATGTAGTGTTCGAGTTACTGGCTACTACTGCTGGCACCAGCTCTTCGAACTCGCTGCCTGAATCAGTTCGGCTTCTTGAGTCTCAACTTCAAGTTGAAAGACATCGATCAGATGTTATGCGACAGGAAGCCGAAGGACTGAGGAAGTCCCTGCAGAATTCAGATGCATACTTTCTGGTGCAACAGCAAGTGCTGGAGGATTTAAGCGCCAAACAAGAGAAAGTTAATAAGCTTGCTAAGCATCTTGCCAGCATTATGGGTACCCAGGATATTGTTTCTTGAGCTCTTCTGAAGTGGTTTCAGTTCTGGACTTGTTTTGCTGCGGCGTTTATATGCTGCTTTGTTCCCTATATTTGCACTGGTGGTGAACTTTGATGCCCAGTGGATGTAATATGTGTAATAGCCGTGATAGCCTAGCGTAAGTTGCTTGCCTATTTATTTCCTTATTGTCTTGTTTATTTGTTTTCTTGTAGTCAGTGCAGTTCTTTTTCCGCGGTTTGCTAGTGGCCGCAATAGCCTATTTTTTAAAACTAGGCCACCTTAACCATGGGCTACATATTTACTGTAGTTAACATGGGCCTCTTACGGGCCGTAGAAACAATGGGCCTTCTAAGGGCTGTAGAAACAATGGGCCTTCTATGGGGCATAGAAACAATGGGCCTTATACGGGTCGTAGACACAATGGGCCTTCTACGGGCCATATCATCAATGGGCCTTCTACGGGCCGTATGATCGGTTGGCCAAACATGGGCCAATAACAGACCACATTATGGCCGTAAATGGGCTAGAGTTGAAATCGTCCGTTCATGGGCCGACCATAACGGGCCGATCATAACGGGTCGTCGTTAATCGGCCGTATTTGATGACGCTATGAAAACGGCCCAACGTATTAAGGGCCACAAACGGGCCGACTGTAACCACGGGCTGAATTTGGCCCACAAGCAGAAAATGACAGTAACGGGCCGAAAGTAAACGAATGCTGGAAATGAGCCCAAGAATAAATGGGCCCTGAGAAGGCCGAAAGATAACATGGGCTGGAAACG
The DNA here is from genome assembly GCF_018294505.1 of Triticum aestivum. Classification (NCBI taxonomy): domain Eukaryota; kingdom Viridiplantae; phylum Streptophyta; class Magnoliopsida; order Poales; family Poaceae; genus Triticum; species Triticum aestivum. Next base: position 350,343,994 of record NC_057802.1, on the reverse strand, counting down.
GCCCAACGGAATAATGGGCCGTTAATGGGTATAAAGTAATACACTGTTCATTACGGGCCAGTTTTACCACGGGCCGTTAATGGGCCGAGGGTTACTAAGGGCCTCATATGGGCCAAAGACGTCATGGGCCATACATGGGCCGGAAGTTAAAACGGGCTGGAATTATATTGGACGGCCCAGATGATGCTACTGGGCCTAATTCGGATAGGCCGTAAACGGGCCCTGGGTTAGCGGGCTATAAATGGGATATATGCCAACAGGCCGTTAACAGGCTTGCCGTGGGCCGGCCCGCCACCTTTTGACCAAGTCAAACGGGTCGGCCTTTTCATAGGAATGGGCCTCTGTTGGGCCGTGCCACGTGTCAACGTATCATAGGCGCTTTGGGTCCTGGATGACATCTGTCCCAATGGCGAGCCGACACGTGTTCCCTCCAGCCAATGATGATTTTACACGTGGAAAATCCCAATTGGTCGGGACTGTTAATGGGTTATTGGATCCAAAACCGGACCCGGTAGCTTAACGGCGTTCCGTTACGGTGGATGCCACGTGTCGGTCACCCTTGACGAAAGCACTTCTGTGACGCGCGATTTATCGTCATGGAAGTGGACACTTCCGTGATGATAATTTTGGTAATGTCATGGAACACTTCTACGACAGCACATGTATGACTATCTTGATTCTGTCATAAATTTGACATGGATGTACATGCATGACAGAAAACGTGACCTACTGTGACAAACACGTATCATCACGGAAGTGTATATTTTTAGTGAGTATATAGGTCGGAGGGGAGGATGAAGGAAATATGCCCTAGAGGAAATAATAAAGTGATTATTTATATTTCCTTATATCATGATAAATGTTTATTATTCATGCTACAATTGTATTAACCGGAAACTTGATACATGTGTAGATACATAGACAAAACAATGTGTCACTAGTATGCCTCTACTTGACTAGCTCGTTGAATCAAAGATGGTTAAGTTTCCTAGCCATAGACATGAGTTGTCATTTGATTAACGGGATCACATCATTAGAGAATGATGTGATTGACTTGACCCATTCCATTAGCTTAGCACTTGATCGTTTAGTATATTGCTATTGCTTTCTTCATGACTTATACATGTTCCTATGACTATGAGATTATGCAACTCCCGAATACCGGAGGATCACTTTGTGTGCTACCAAACGTCACAACTTAACTGGGTGATTATAAAGGTGCTCTACAGGTGTCTCCGATGGTACTTGTTGAGTTGGCATAGATCGAGATTAGGATTTGTCACTCCGATTGTCGGAGAGGTATCTCTGGGCCCTCTCGGTAATGCACATCACTATGAGCCTTGCAAGCACTGTGACTAATGAGTTAGTTACGGGATGATGCATTACAGAACAAGTAAAGAGACTTGTTGGTAATGAGATTGAACTAGGTATTGAGATACCGACGATCGAATCTCGGGCAAGTAACATGCCGATGACAAAGGGAACAACGTATAGTGTTGTGCGGTTTGACCAATAAAGATCTTCGTAGAATATGTAGGAACCAATGTGAGCATCCAGGTTCCGCTATTGGTTATTGACCGGAGATGAGTCTCGGTCATGTCTACATAGTTCTCGAACCCGTAGGGTCCGCACGCTTAACTTTCTGCGACGATCTGTATTATGAATTTATGTGTTTTGATGTACCGAAGGTAGTTCGGAGTCCCGGATATGATCACGGACATGACGAGGAGTCTCGAAATGGTCGAGACATAAAGATCGATATATTGGATGACTATGTTTGGACTTCGGAAGTGTTCCGAGTAAGTTTGGACAAAAGCCGGAGTACCGGGGGGTTACCGGAACCCCCCGGGCACTGTATTGGGCCTAATGGGCCTTAGTGGAGAAGAGGAGGGGCGGCCAGGGCATCTGCGCGCCCCCTCCCCCTCTAGTCTGAATTGGACAAGGGGGGCGGCGCCCCCCTTTTTCCTTCCCCCTCTCTCCTCCTTCCTTCCCTCTTACTCCTACTCTTGGGAGGGTTGGAGTCCTACTCTCGGTGGGAGTAGGACTCGCCTTGGGGCGCGCCTAGGAGGCCGGCCTCCTCCCCCTCCTCCACTCCTTTATATACGGGGGAGGGGGGCACCCCATAAACACACAAGTTGATCATTGATCTTTTAGCCGTGTGCGGTGCCCCCCTCCACCATAATCCACCTCGGTCATATCATAGCGGTGCTTAGGCGAAGCTCTGCGTCGGTAACTTCATCATCACCGTCATCACGCCGTTGTGCTGACGGAACTCTCCCTCGAAGCTCTACTGGATTGTGAGTTCGCGGGACGTCACCGAGTTGAACGTGTGTAGATCACGGAGGCGCCGTACGTTCGGTACTAGGATCGGTCGGGCCGCGAAGACGTACGACTACATCAACCGTGTTGTCATAACGCTTCCGCTTACGGTCTACAAGGGTACGTGGACAACACTCTCCCCTCTCGTTGCTATGCATCATCATGATCTTGCGTGTGCGTAGGAATTTTTTTGAAATTACTACGTTCCCCAACAGTGGCATCCGAGCCAGGTTTATGCGTAGATGTTATACGCACGAGTAGAACACAAGTGAGTTGTGGGCGATAGAGGTCATAATTCTTACCAGCATGTCATACTTTGATTCGGCGGTATTGTTGGATGAAGCGGCCCGGACCGACATTACGCGTACGCTTACACGAGACTGGTTCTACCGCCGTGCTGCGCACACAGGTGGCTAGCGGGTGTCAGTTTCTCCAACTTTAGTTGAATCAAGTGTGGCTATGCCTGGTCCTTGTTGAAGGTTAAAATAGCACATACTTGACAACATATCGTTGTGGTTTTGATGCGTAGGTAAGAACGGTTCTTGCTCAGCCCGTAGCAGCCACGTAAAACTTGCAACAACAAAGTAGAGGACGTCTAACTTGTTTTTGCAGGGCATGTTGTGATGTGATATGGTCAAGACATGATGCTAAATTTTATTGTATGATATGATCATGTTTTGTAACAGAGTTACAGGCAACTGGCAGGAGCCATATGGTTGTCGCTTTATTGTATGCAATGCAATCGCCCTGTAATTGCTTTACTTTATCACTAAGCGGTAGCGATAGTCGTAGAAGCAATAGTTGGCGAGACGACAACGATGCTACGATGGAGATCAAGGTGTTGCGCCGGTGACGATGGTGATCATGACGGTGCTATGGAGATGGATATCACAAGCACAAGATGATGATGGCCATATCATATCACTTATATTGATTGCATGTGATGTTTATCCTTTATGCATATTATTTTGCTTAGACGACGGTAGCATTATAAGATGATCTCTCACTAAATTTCAAGGTACAAGTGTTCTCCCTGAGTATGCACCGTTGCGAAAGTTCGTCGTGCTGAGACACCACGTGATGATCGGGTGTGATAAGCTCTACGTTCACATACAACGGGTGCAAGCCAGTTTTGCACATGCAGAATACTCGAATTAAACTTGACGAGCCTAGCATATGCAGATATGGCCTCGGAACACTGAGACCGAAAGGTCGAGCGTGAATCATATAGTAGATATGATCAACATACTGATGTTCACCATTGAAAACTACTCCATCTCACGTGATGATCGGACATGGTTTAGTTGATATGGATCACGTGATCAGTTAGATGATTAGAGGGATGTCTATTTAAGTGGGAGTTCTTTAGTAATCTGATTAATTGAACTTTAATTTATCATGAACTTAGTACCTAATAGTATTTTGCATGTCTATGTTGTTGTAGATAGATGGCCTGTGCTGTTGTTCCATTGAATTTTAATGCGTTCCTTGAGAAAGCTAAGTTGAAAGATGATGGTAGCAACTACACGGACTGGGTCCGTAAGTTGAGGATTATCCTCATTGCTGCACAGAAGAATTACGTCCTGGAAGCACCGCTAGGTGCCAAACCTGCTGCAGGAGCAGAACCAGATGTTATGAACGTCTGGCAAAGCAAAGCTGATGACTACTCGATAGTTCAGTGTGCCAAGCTTTACGGCTTAGAACCGGGACTTCAACGACGTTTTGAACATCATGGAGCATATGAGATGTTCCAGGAGTTGAAGTTAATATTTCAAGCAAATGCCTGGATTGAGAGATATGAAGTCTCAAATAAGTTATATAGCTGCAAGATGGAGGAGAATAGTTCTGTCAGTGAACATATACTCAAAATGTTTGGGTATAATAATCACTTGATTCAACTGGGAGTTAATCTTCCTGATGATAGTGTCATTGACAGAATTCTTCAATCACTGCCACCAAGCTATAAGAGCTTCGTGATGAACTATAATATGCAAGGGATGAATAAGACAATTCCCGAGCTCTTCGCGATGCTAACAGCTGCGGAGGTAGAAATCAAGAAAGAGCATCAAGTGTTGATGGTTAACAAGACCACCAGTTTCAAGAAAAAGGGTAAAGGGAAGAAGAAGGGGAACTTCAAGAAGAACGGCAAACAAGTTGCTGCTCAGGAGAAGAAACCCAAGTCTGGACCTAAACCTGAGACTGAGTGCTTCTACTGCAAAGGGACTGGTCACTGGAAGCAGAACTGCCCCAAGTATTTGGTGGATAAGAAGGACGGAAAGGTGAACAAAGTTATATGTGATATACATGTTATTGATGTGTACCTTACTAATGCTCGCAGTAGTGCCTGGGTATTTGATACTGGTTTTGTTGCTAATATTTGCAACTCGAAACAGGGACTATGGATTAAGCGAAGATTGGCTAAGGACGAGGTGACGATGCGAGTGGGGAATGGTTCCAAAGTCGATGTGATCGCAGTCGGCACGCTACCTCTACATCTACCTTCGGGATTAGTTTTAGATCTGAATAATTGTTATTTGGTGCCAGCGTTGAGCATGAACATTATATCTGGATCTTGTTTGATGCGAGACGGTTATTCATTTAAATCTGGGAATAATGGTTGTTCTATTTATATGAGTAATATCTTTTATGGTCATGCACTCTTAAAGAGTGGTCTATTTACTTTGAATCTCGATAGTAGTGACACACATATTCATAATATTGAAGCTAAAAGATGCAGAGTTGATAATGATAGTGCAACTTATCTGTGGCACTTCCATTTGGGTCATATTGGTGTAAAGCGCATGCAGAAACTCCATACCGATGGACTTTTGGAATCACTTGATTATGAATCACTTGGTACTTGCAAACCATGCCTCATGGGCAAGATGACTAAAACGCCATTCTCCGGAACTATGGAGCGAGCAACTGATTTGTTGGAGATCATACATACTGATGTATGTGGTCCAATGAATGTTGAGGCTCGCGGCGGGTATCGTTATTTTCTCACCTTCACAGATGATTTGAGCAGATATAGGTATATCTACTTAATGAAACATAAGTCTGAAACATTTGAAAAGTTCAAATAATTTCAGAGTGAAGTGGAAAATCATCGTAACAAGAAAATAAAGTTTCTACGATCTGATCGTGGAGGAGAATATTTGAGTTACGAGTTTGGTCTTCATTTGAAACAATGCGAAATAGTTTCGCAACTCATGCCACCCAGAACACCACAGCGTAATGTTGTGTCTGAACATCGTAATCGTACTTTACTAGATATGGTGCGATCTATGATGTCTCTTATTGATTTACCGCCATCGTTTTGGGGTTATGCTTTAGAGACGGCTGCATTCACGTTAAATAGGGCACCATCTAAATCCGTTTAGACGACTCCTTATGAACCGTGGTTTTTCAAGAAACCAAAGTTGTCGTTTCTTAAAGTTTGGGGCTGCGATGATTATGTGAAAAACTTCAACCTGATAAGCTCAAACCCTAATCGGAGAAATGTGTCTTCATAGGATACACAAAGGAGACTGTTGGGTACACCTTCTATCACAGATCTAAACGCAAGACATTCGTTGCTAAGAATATATCCTTTCTAGAGAAGGAGTTTCTCTCGAAAGAAGTGAGCGGGAGGAAAGTAGAACTTGATGAGGTAACTGTACCTGCTCCCTTATTGGAAAGTATTCTTCACAGAAACCGGTTCCTGTGGTGCCTACACCAATTAGTGAGGAAGCTAATGATGATGATCATGAAACTTCAGATCAAGTTACTACCGAACCTCGTAGGTCAACCAGAGTAAGATCTGCACCAGAGTGGTACGGTAATCCTGTTCTGGAGGTCATGTTACTTGACCATGACGAACCTACGAACTATGAGGAAGCGATGATGAGCCCAGATTCCGCAAAATGGCTTGAGGCCATGAAATCTAAGATGGGATCCATGTATGAGAACAAAGTGTGGACTTTGGTGGACTTGCCCGATGATTGGCAAGCCATAGAGAATAAATGGATCTTCAAGAGGAAGACTGCCGCTGACGGTAATGTTACTGTTTACAAAGATCGACTTGTTGCAAAAGGTTTTCGACAAGTTCAAGGAGTTGACTACGATGAGACCTTCTCACCCGTAGCGATGCTTAAGTCCGTCTGAATCATGTTAGCAATTGCTGCATTTTTTGATTATGAAATTTGGCAAATGGATGTAAAGACTGCATTCCTGAATGGATTTCTGGAAGAAGAGTTGTATATGATGCAACCTGAAGGTTTTATCGATCCAAAGAGTGCTAACAAAGTGTGCAAGCTCCAGCGATCCATATATGGACTGGTGCAAGCATCTCGGAGTTGGAATAAACGTTTTGATAGTATGATCAAAGCATATGGTTTTATACAGACTTTTGGAGAAGCCTGTATTTACAATAAAGTGAGTGGGAGCTCTGTAGCATTTCTAATATTATATGTGGATGACATATTTTTGATTGGAAATGATATAGAATTTCTGGATAGCATAAAAGGATACTTGAATAAGAGTTTTTCAATGAAATACCTCGGTGAAGCTGCTTATATATTGGGCATCAAGATCTATAGAGATAGATCAAGAAGCTTAATTGGACTTTCACAAAGCACATACCTTGACAAAGTTTTGAAGAAGTTCAAAATGGATCAAGCAAAGAAAGGGTTCCTGCCTGTGTTACAAGGTGTGAAGTTGAGTCAGACTCAATGCCCGACCACTGCAGAAGATAGAGAGAAAATGAAAGGTGTTCCCTATGCTTCAGCCATAGGCTCTATCATGTATGCAATGCTGTGTACCAGACCTGATGTGTGCCTTGCTATTAGTTTAGAAGGGAGGTACCAAAGTAATCCAGGAGTGGATCACTGGACAGCAGTCAAGAACATCCTGAAATACCTGAAAAGGACTAAGGATATGTTTCTCATTTATGGAGGTGACAAAGAGCTCGTCGTAAACGGTTACGTCGATGCAAGCTTTGACACTGATCCGGATGACTCTAAGTCGCAAAATGGATACGTGTTTATATTAAATGGTGGAGCTATCAGTTGGTGCAGTTCTAAGCAAAGCGTCGTGGTGGGATCTACGTGTGAAGTGGAGTACATAGCTGCTTCAGAAGCAGCAAATGAAGGAGTCTAGATGAAGGAGTTCATATGCGATCTAGGTGTCATACCTAGTGCATCGGGTCCAATGAAAATCTTTTGTGACAATACTGGTGCAATTGCCTTGGCAAAGGAATTCAGATTTCACAAGAGAACCAAGCACATCAAGAGACGCTTCAATTCCATCCGCGATCAAGTCAAGGAGGGAGACATAGAGATTTGCAAGATACATACGGATCTGAATGTTGCAGACCCGTTGACTAAGCCTCTCTCATGAGCAAAACATGATTAGCACCAAGACTCCATGGGTGTTAGAATCATTACTGTGTAATCTAGATTATTGACTCTAGTGCAAGTGGGAGACTGAAGGAAATATGCCCTAGAGGCAATAATAAAGTGATTATTTATATTTCCTTATATCATGATAAATGTTTATTATTCATGCTAGAATTATATTAACCGGAAACTTGATACATGTGTGGATACATAGACAGAACAATTTGTCACTAGTATGCCTCTACTTGACTAGCTCGTTGAATCAAAGATGGTTAAGTTTCCTAGCCATAGACATGAGTTATTATTTGATTAACGGGATCACATCATTAGAGAATGATGTGATTGACTTGACCCATTCCGTTAGCTTAGCACTTGACCGTTTAGTATATTCCTATTGCTTTCTTCATGACTTATACATGTTCCTATGACTGTGAGATTATGCAACTCCCGAATACCGGAGGATCACTTTGTGTGCTACCAAATGTCACAATGTAACTGGGTGATTATAAAGGTGCTCTACAGGTGTCTCCGACGGTACTTGTTGAGTTGGCATAGATCGAGATTAGGATTTGTCACTCCGATTGTCGGAGAGGTATCTTTGGGCCCTCTCAGTAATGCACATCACTATGAGCCTTGCAAGCAATGTGACTAATGAGTTAGTTATGGGATGATGCATTACGGAACGAGTGAAGAGACTTGTCGATAAAGAGATTGAACTAGGTATTGAGATACCGACGATCGAATCTCGGGCAAGTAACATACCGATGACAAAGGGAACAACGTATAGTGTTGTCCGGTTTGACCGATAAAGATCTTCGTAGAATATGTTGGAACCAATATGAGCATCCAGGTTCCGCTATTGGTTATTGACCAGAGATGAGTCTCGGTCATGTCTACATAGTTCCCGAACCCGTAGGGTCCACACGCTTAACGTTCTGTGACGATCGATATTATGAGTTTATGTGTTTTGATGTACCGAAGGTAGTTCGGAGTCCCGGATATGATCACGGACATGACGAGGAGTCTCGAAATGGTCAAGACATAAAGATCGATATATTGGATGACTATGTTTGGACTTCGGAAGTGTTCCGAGTAAGTTTGGACAAAAACCGGTGTACCGGGGGGGTTACCGAAACCCCCCGGGGAGTGTATTGGGCCTAATGGGCCTTAGTGGGGAAGAGGGGGGCGGCCAGGGCAGCCGCGCACCCCCTCCCCCTCTAGTCCGAATTGGACAAGGAGGGGGGCGGCGCCCCCCTTTTTCCTTCCCCGTCTCTCCTCCTTCCTTCCCTCTTACTCCTACTCTTGGAAGGGTTGGAGTCCTATTCCCGATGGGAGTAGGACTCCCCTTGGGGTGCGCCTAGGAGGCCGGCCTCCTCCCCCTCCTCCACTCCTTTATATACGGGGATGGGGGCACCCCATAATCACACAAGTTGATCATTGATCTTTTAGCCGTGTGCGGTGCCCCTCTCCACCATAATCCACCTCAGTCATATCGTAGCGGTGCTTAGGCGAAGCCCTGCGTCGGTAACTTCATCATCACCATCATCATGCCGTCGTGCTGACGGAACTCTCCCTCGAAGCTCTACTGGATCGTGAGTTCGCGGGACGTCACCGAGCTGAACGTGTGCAGATCGCGGAGGTGCCGTACGTTCGGTACTAGGATCGGTCGGGCCGTGAAGACGTACGACTACATCAACCGCGTTGTCATAATGCTTCCGCTTACGGTCTACGACGGTATGTGGACGACACTCTCCCCTCTCGTTGCTATGCATCACCATGATCTTGCGTGTGCGTAGGAATTTTTTTGAAATTACTACGTTCCCCAACAGAGGAGGGGCGCCACAAGGAGGGGAAGGACTCCCATCCCCTTGCGGTGGACAAGGAGGGGGGAGGAGGAGTCCTTCCCCTTCAAGGAGGGGGCGTAGGAGTCCTTCCCCTTCCCTAATTTGGCCTTCCCAAATGGGAAAGGGGGCGCCTCCCCTACATGGGCCTTGGTGGCCCAATTTTCTACCTCCTCCACTTGACCTTTTAAGGCTCGTTGATATTAAATTAAATACAAAAGCCTCCTAACAATTACTAAGCCTTTTATTATTAATTTAACATCACCAGATTCCACCTATATATTATTTATCGGTAGTACCCGATATTGCCCGACAAAGTCTTAAACCCTTCTGGTGACCCCGAAACGCTTTCGGTTCCTCTCGAAAGTATTCCGAATATTAATGAAACAATTCAACACATAAATCCTTGATAATCTCATCCTACTAATACTCAGTAGATCGTGATTACCTTAAGCTTATAACCCTGTACGTTCGGTAAAACATAGACATGAACGAAACCCCTTCGTCCAATGACCGATAGGGGAACAGTGGACGTCCATACCCTATGAATACATGAATGACCTTCAGGTGAACCTTTGGTTATCATGTGATGTTCCCTTTGCTTCACAATACTTTACAAAACCCTATGTGAGATGTATCAGTATCATCTTGAGTCATCACCATGCTCACTGTACCGATCTCCTCATTACCGGTCTTGTTCTTCTTTCTCGTTGACGTGTTCCAGCATCCCCATGACATAGTCACTTGTGTCTGGCCAGACGATTATGGATGTCGTCACACCGAGAGGGCCCTAAGAATATCGCTCCATCGCCGGAGGAGCAATTTCCACTCTCGAGCTATCTAGTCCCTTGTCAAACTTTACGATGAACCTATAAGTTGTCGTTATGATCATCGCGTTATAGATGATGTTTGAGAAAATCAAAAGTCCACCGTACGGTTAGAAGTGACTACGATACTCTCATGGTCTAAGAAACTAAAACAAACATTGACACTCCGTGTTATAACAATTGATTTTCAATGATATTATCTCAAAGTATAACAAACAAGTTTGGGTCGATTCAATATGATCGTTCTTCTAGCGTCATACTCTCAAAGTTGTTTTATGACTATCGTTACACTTAAGAATATCATAAGATCTGGAACATATGATCACAAACAACACTTAAGCTAGTCTTAGAGGCGAGACTAGGAATCTTATTTTGTCGTTTATCATTCCTCGCGTGCATATGAATTTTCCACTGAATCATATATTCCAGGATCATAGCGGTTATAGCATAGAATATAAACTCTTACTTATGAACATGAAAATATAATAATACAATATTATTGCCTCTAGGGCATATTTCCAACAGGCATCTCCAGCACCGACCCTCAAACCGCCCGCATACATCCGGACCCCGGAAGCCATCCAACGTTGACCCTCATCCGTCCGAGGAGCAGTATGGACCATGTTTTTCCTACAAACCGGAACCAAACGCGGGGAGGGGATTTGCAGGGGGTCCGGACACGAGATTGTGATGACCCACAAGTATAGGGGATCAGTCATAGCCCTTTCGATAAGCAAGAGTGTCGAACCAAGCGAGGAGCAAAAGGAAATGACAAGTGGTTTTCAGCAAGGTACTAACTGCAAGCACTGAAATAGTCGGTAACAGGTAATTTGGCAGCAAGATAATTTGTAACGAGCAAGTAACGATAAGGTAAATAAAGTGCAGCAAGGTAGCCCAATCCTTTTGTGGCAAAGGACACGCCAAAACGATCTCTTATGATAAGCAAAGCATTCTTGAGGGTACACGGGAATTTCACCATGTCACTTTCATCATGTTGGCTGATTCGTGTTCGCTACTTTGATAATTTGATATGTGGGTGGATCGGTGCCGAGGTGCTGTTCTTACGTGAACAAACCTCCTACTTATGATTAACCCCCTCGCAAGCATCCTCAACTACGAGAAAAGTATTAAGATAAAATCTAACCATAGCATTAAACTTTTGAATCCAAATCGGTTCTTTACGAAGTAGCGCATAAACTCACTCTAGCAACCCATCACCTAATAACTACTCCACAATGCATTCCCTTAGGCCCTAATAAGGTGAAGTGCCATGTAGTCGATGTTCACATGACACCACTAAGGGAATCACAACATACATATCATCAAAATATCCAACACATATCAAGTTCACATGATTACTTACAACATGACTTCTCCCGTGACCTCACGAACAAAAGTAACTACTAAAAAATGATAATCATGCTCAAGATTAGAGGGGTATTAAATAGCATAATGGATCTGAACATATAATCTTCCACCAAATAAACCATATAGTAATCAACTACAAGATGTAATCAACACTACTGGTCACCCACAAGTACCAATCTAAGGTTCCGGTACAAAAATTGAACACAAGAGATGAACTAGGGTTTGAGAGGAGATGGTGTTGTTGAAGATGTTGATGGAGATTGCCCTCCCAAAGATGAGAGGGTTGTTGGTGATGACGATGATGATGATTTCCCCCTCCGGGAGGGAAGTTCCCCCGGCGCAATCGCTCCGCCGGAGGGCAAAAGTGCTCCTGCCCAAGTTCCGCATCGAGACGGCGGCACTTTGTCCCGAAAGTCCTCCTATGATATTTTCTAGGTCAAAATGACTTTTATACCAGAAGATGGGCACCAGAGGTGGGCCGAGGAGGGCACAACCCACCAGGGCGGGCCCAGGTGGGTTGTGCCCACCTGGTGGGCCTCCTCCGATAGTTATTTGCTCCATTCCATGATGGAGTATTGTGGCCACTTGGCACATCTTATCGCATTGTGGCCTAGTGGTGTACAAACACCGAGCAAGTAAGTTCATTTGGCTGGATATGCATAGTTTACTTCATCACTAGCTGGATATACATAGTTTTGTTGATTATTAGTCGGATATGCATAGTTTTGTTGGTCACTAGTTGGATATGCATAGTTTTGTTGGTCACTTGCTGGATATGCATAATTTTGTTGCTCACTAGCCAGATATGCATAGTTTTATTGATCACTGGACGGATATGCATAGTTTTGTTGATCACTAGCTGAATATGCATAGTTTTATGGCCGGATATGCATAGTTTTGTTGATCACTAGCCGAATATGCAAAGATTTATGGCTGGATATGCATAGTTTAGTTGACAATGTTTATTTTGTGGCCTTCTCATGTGTGTAAGGTGTTCAAGAAGTTGGAGAAGAAAAACTTTATCATATTGATTCTCTTGATATATGTTTTGGCACTCAACTCGCGGATTCCCGAGGTGACATTGGGGTAATCTATGCATAGGGGTTGATGCACGTTCTTGTCTTTGTTTCTCCGGTAGAAATCTTGGGGCACTCTTTGAGGTTCTTTGTGTTGGATTGAGTATTATGAATCTGATTTTTTTTATGCATATTGTATAATCAACTCACGGATACTCGCGGTGACATTGGAGTATCTAGGTGATATTAGAGTTGGTTGATGTGTATCATATGGTGTTATTTAGTACAAACTCTTGGTTAGATCCATCGAAAAGAATAGCTTGGTGTTATTTTAGTACAAACTCTAGGATAGATTGATCGGAAAGAATAGCTTTGAGGTGGTTTCGTACACTACAAACAATTTCTTCTTATGTTCTCCGCTAGATAGGAACTTTGGAGTGATTCTTCATCGCATGTTGAGGGATGGTTATATGACACAATTATATTAGCATCATTGAGAGATTGCACTAGCTAAGTACGGATCCTAGGCCTTATTTTAAAGCATTGCAATAGAGTTTGTGCTCACTTTTGTTAGATGCTACCTTGCTATTTTTATTTTCACTATCACAAAAATCAATATCTACTATCATTACTACACATGTATCACCATCTCTTCGCCAAACTAGTGCACCTATACAAATTACCATTGTATTTGGTGTGTCGGGGACACAAGAGGCCTTTTATTATTTGGTTGCAGGGTTGTTTGAGAGAGACCTTCTTCATCCTACACATCCCATGGATTGATAAACCTTAGGTCATCCACTTGAGGGAAAATTGCTACTGTCCTACAAAACTCTGCGCTTGGAGGCCCAACATGAGTCTACAAGAATAAAGTTGCATAGTAGACATCAATCTCTTTTCTGGCGCCGTTGCCGGGGAGGTGAGTTCTTGAAGGTATATCTTTAGATCTTGCAATTGAATCTTTTAGTTTCTTGTTTTATCACTAGTTTGGTTTATAAAAATAAAAATACAAAAAAATGGAGTTGAGGTTGCATCATATTATTCATCTCCATAATGTCTTTCGTGAAGAAGAATTCTATAAAATGTTTGACAAAAAATCTTAGAATGATGAGCATGATTGCAATGTTGTTGTTATGAACTCTTTGAATATCCATGATGCTAATGATATGCAAAGCCATATGCTTGGGGATGCTATGTTTGATGAAGATGATATTTTTAGTCCCCCAAGTTTTGATGAGAATATTTACTATGATGAAAGCATGCCTCCTATTTATGATGATTATGGTGATGACACGTTGTGACGCCCGGATAATTAAGCTACAGTGATCCCACGCTAATGGTGCCACGTCACCACGGTTACTGCTGCTAATCTATTGTTAGATCAAAACCGGTCCAAAATTCAAATTCAAAGTTTGGTAAATAATGAAAGTTTTCAAACATTAAAATAAAAATGTTTGGTTTGTACTAAATATTACATAGATAAATATGGTGTAGTAAACACATTTTTATAAAATGCCTAAATAATTTAAAATGTTTTAAAACAGAAAAGTAAATAAATAAAAGAAAAGAAAATACAAAAGAGAAAAACTAAACTAACAAAAAAACAAAGAGGAAGCACCCCCCCACTAGGCTCCGGCCCAGCTAGCCTGCCCAACTGGGCC
>NC_057802.1:350321921-350329259 GCF_018294505.1 Triticum aestivum | reverse complement strand
CTCCTGCTGCTGCCGCACTTGCCCTGCTGCCCCGCTCACGCCCCGGGCCGCGTCCAAGCTCGTCGCGCGCGTCGTCCCGCTGCCCCGCGCTCTCGCCGCGCCTGGCTTTGCCCTCCTCGCCGCTGCTTCGCCCGGTCACCGCGACCCCGCCCCGCCCGGCGTGTCACCTCGCGTGCTCGCGCCCGTGTTGTGGCCGGCTACGGCGTGCTGCTGCTTCTGCGGCTGCGCCGCCCCCGCTCCTCATGACCACCACCATGCCACCGCCCACGCCTCACCCGCCTACTCCCCTCGTCCGTGCTGGCCTCGCCCACGCCGGCCTGGCGACCTGCCAGGTCCGCCGCCCTTCCCCCGCGCCCCTGGGCATACACCCGCTCGGGCTGCGCCCATCGCCCGCACCCGCGTCGCCTGTTCGGGCAGCCCCCGCGGCACCCGAACCCACTATGGCCCTTAGGGCCTATGACAGCTGGGCCCCGCCCCCTATGACAATGACATGTCGGGCCCATGCCCAGGACGTTTTAAATAAAAAGGAATTAAAAATAATAATAAATAAAATATCAATTAATTAATTAATTAACTTAATTAATTCTATTTAAATTAACTAATTAAGATTAATTAACCTAATAACTAGTTAACCTAATTAACTACCGTTAACTAGCTAAGCAGTCCCTAACAGGTGGGACCCACCTGTCAGGTTGACCAGGTCAACGGTCAACGTTGACTGCTGACATCATGTTGACATCATAATTACCTTTTTCTAATTAAATTAATTCTGTTAATTCTAGAAGAAGATAAAATCCTTTTTAAATTAATATAAAATGAACCGTAGCTCGGATGGAAAAACTTTGTACATGAAAGTTGCTCAGAACGACGAGATAAATCCGGATACGCAGCCCGTTCGTCCGCCACACATCCCTTGCATAGCTAACACGCAACTTTCCCCCTCCGGTTCACCTGTCCGAAAACGAGAAACACCGGGGATACTTTCCCGGATGTTTCCCCCCTTCGCCGGTATCGCCTCCTACCGCGTTAGGGCACGCCTAGCACTGTTTGTTGTCTTGTCATGCATCGTTATGCATCTGTTTGCATTGTATTCATTGTTTCTTCCCCCCTCTTCTCTCCATTAGACTACGAGACTGACGCCGCTGCTGGTGCCCTGATCGACTACGTTGTTGACGACCCCTACTTGCCAGAGCAACCAGGCAAGCCCCCCCTGATCACCAGATATCGCCTATTCCTTCTCTCTACTGCTTGCATTAGAGTAGTGTAACATGTTACTGCTTTCAGTTAATCCTATTCTGCTGCATAGCCTGTCATAGTTGCTACAGTTGTTACCCTTACCTGCTATCCTACTGCTTAGTATAGGATGCTAGTGTTCCATCAGTGGCCCTACACTCTTGTCCGTCTGCCATGCTATACTACTGGGCGGTGATCACTTCGGGAGGTGATCTCGGGCATATACTATATACTTTATACTATTACATTACTTGTGATACTGTTCGGAGATGAGGGCTGAAGGGGCAGGTGGCTCCATCCCGGTAGAGGTGGGCCTAGGTTCCCGACGGCCCCCGACTGTTACTTTGTGGCGGAGCAACAGGGCAGGTTGAGACCACCTAGGAGAGAGGTGGGCCTGGCCCTGGTCGGCGTTCGCGGATACTTAACACGCTTAACGAGTTCTTGGTATTTGATCTGAGTCTGGCCATTTGGCCTATACGCACTAACCAACTACGCGGGAACAGTTATGGGCACTCGACGTCGTGGTATCAGCATGACCCAGGAAAGTGTGTCCGGCCAAATGGGATCGAGCGTGTTGGGTTATGTGGTGCACCCCGGCAGGGAAGTTTATCTATTCGAATAGCCATGATCTTCGGTAACAGGACGACTTGGAGTTGTACCTTGACCTTATGACAACTAGAACCGGATACTTAATAAAACACACCCTTCCAAGTGCCAGATACAACCCAGTGATCGCTCTCACACAGGGCGATGAGGGGAGGATCTCCGGGTAGGATTATGCTATACGATGCTACTTGGTGAACTTACCATCTACTCTCTCCTACATGCTGCAAGAGGGAGGTGGCCAGAATCGTAGTCTTCGACAGGATTAGCTATCCCCCTCTTATTCTGGCATTCTGTAGTTCAGTCCATCGATATGGCCCTTTACACATATACCCATGCATATGTAGTGTAGCTCCTTGCTTGCGAGTACTTTGGATGAGTACTCACGGTTGCTTTTCTCCCTCTTTTCCCCCTTTCCTTTCTACCTGGTTGTCGCAACCATATGCTGGAGCCCGGGAGCCAAACGCCACCGTCGACGACGACTCCTACTACACTGGAGGTGCCTACTACTACGTGCAGGCCACTGACGACGACCAGGAGTAGTTAGGTGGATCCCAGGCAGGAGGCTTGCGCCTCTTTCGATCTGTATCCTAGTTTGTGCTAGCCTTCTTAAGGCAAACTTGTTTAACTTATGTCTGTACTCAGATATTGTTGCTTCCGCTGACTCGTCTATGATCGAGCACTTGTATTCGAGCCCTCGAGGCCCCTGGCTCGTATTATGATGCTTGTATGACTTATTTATGTTTTAGAGTTGTGTCGTGATATCTTCCCGTGAGTCCCTGATCTTGATCGTACACGTTTGCCTGCATGATTAGTGTATGATTGAATCGGGGCGTCACAAGTTGGTATCAGAGCCAACTGCCTGTAGGAATCCCCCTTCCACACTCCTTGGCCGAAGTTGAGTCTAGACATTACAAAACTTTTACTAACATGGCTGTGCGCCTTACGGGCCCACGTCGCCATTGGGTGGTATTAGGATCTTTTACTGCTCGTCTATCCTCTCGGACTCTGATCTCTCTTCTATTTGGGTTAAATGATTTTGCTAACTCTAAAACTAGAATCTCGTAACTACTTCCTCCCGGAGAGCCCCTTCATTCCAGATGATGGCCTGATTCATTAGAAGACCCCGATGAACTCTCTGATGTTATCCTGAGAAATTGTGTTCATCGCGTTTGCAATTCCCCTTCCACCGTCAACCCTTATGGATAACTACATGCACTTGCCATTCTTACATTCATCCCCAGTTGGTCTTGTTATTACAAGATACCCTTTAATACTCGTCGTTGTTCCAAGAATCCTTTGTGCCACTGCCTTGCGGTTCCTTGTCGCAAAAATATCCCTACGATTTGTTTATTCACACTTATCGAAGAACCGTTCATTACTAGTTGTTCATAGGATTCACTAGATACATTGAAATACTACCCGATCTTCCGGTAATCCTCTGCCAACTATTGCTCTGCAAATACTTGTCTTCTTGCAGTCTGGACAATTCCATTTGTCTAGCAATAAACATTAAAATCCTTGTGATTGATAGTCTGATCCTATTGATTCAACATGTGTGCGAATGCACACAATCATCAATCGACCCTTCTAAATTATCTTTCCGGCTCAGACGTCGTTTTGAACATGAGCTGGTTCTCGACCAAACTGTTTGTCGTCGATTGTGCCTCTGGTCTATTCAATTTATCCATCCTTGATCCGAGCGTTTGCTTCTGATCCTTTGATTTGGAAATCATAATTCATTTACATTTGAGCTTTGGGTTAGTTAGTTGTTTCTACAATATGATCTCCTTACATTCTTTTGTCCTCTAGTTGAGTATCGATGCTCACATCAGATCCCTTGAGGACCACCAGATCCTTTGTGGATTTTATCCGACAACGTCCTTCATATTCAATCATTTTAGAAGTTCTTTCCCTGATGCATAATGCCATAGGTAAATCCTATTCTCTGATTTGACCAACCATGCTCTGCTATCGAGCTGGTGATATTTACTCTTGAAGCTTGTAGTATATGTTCCTAAGGCCCTGATGGGTTGAACCTATGCCTTTTCTAATCTGTGTGAACCCGGAAACTACTACGGGTCATACTCTACTGTTGTTATGTCAAATAAAACTTCAACACTACAACTTCGTTGAAGGCGAGAAGTGAATGAAAGGTTATGCATTAGAGAGGTGGGATTTGACCTTGAACTTTGTGTTCATGCCCATGGACATGATGTAGATCCTATCATGGAAACTTCTTGTAATAATAACTATTACCTTGATAAATATCATTTGGTATCTGTGAATTGATCCTTTGCAACTGTGGTTCCGACCATGATTGTTCTCCTTTGATTTTATTTCTCGGGCAAGTTAAAGTACGTGCCTTCTGCAAATTAGTACGCCTTCCCAACCTCTATTTTGTTCTACCTTCGAGTGTTACCCCCTGGTATCTCGAGGATATCAACCCATTGCACTTCATCTTATGAATTTCTGATGAAGTAGTACCTTTCCCCGTCATAGTCACTCCACGGGTTCTGGGTTGTCGTCAACCGAGAACACCAAATTGTGAATCAAGTCCGCACTCCGATTCAGCAACTCTAAGTAATTTTCGTTGCTTACGAGTTTAATAATCCTTCAAGTCATCCCAAGCCTTATCGGCTATATCATTATCGTGCTAAATTTTAACTGTGCTACCTGGTCCTTATCCCCGAAGCACAAATTTTGACGATGAGCTAATCTTACGTCGATCTTCCTCGTCATATCATTTCTCCTTGAACAACAAAATTGATTTTGAGTTTGTGCCGTACCCATGGTTCCATTAACCTTTCGCTTCATCATCCATTTGACTTGATGTTATCGCCGATCGATTACATCTTCATGAAATCTCTCGACAAATGTGTCGTGATCATCATCAGCATTCTGAGCTCTTCCACGATATCAATTGAATTCATGGTGAGAAATACCAGCCTTACCCTCGATGATTTGTGTTATCATCGACCACATCCTTGTCTTCCCTCAACACCAAACGTGTTCATGTTTTCGATTGAATCTTGAGTTCCTTGCTATACAGCATATGTTCTTCTTCACCTTGGAGTATTACCATCTTTTATCTCAAGAAGGTCGTGAGAATTGCTCCGCCTCATAGATTTTCTTGGTATAGTGATACTTGTCACCATCACCATTCTTTCTTGGCCCCAATGTTGATTCTAACCGGAATGCCAATAAGTGAACGGTGCTGCTTGGATTCTGTACTCCTTAGCAACCCTATTTCTTTGGAGTTAATGATTGACAGTTCATCCTTAGACTATTGGATAATGAATCAACATTCTAACATTGATCATGCTATCTAATCCCACAATTCGGGTGCACCTTTCAACCAGTGTTTAATTATGTATGTTTTCCTCGAGCACACACCATTATGTCATTTGATCTGACAAATGTTATCTCCTTGTTCACATAGTTGTGGAAATCCATCTTTTGTTAATCTCGATGAATTGTAGCTGATTCCATCAGCCACCTCCACACCTCTTCTTGATTAAATGGTGAACTCTTGTTTCGGAACTCGCTTCCATAGTTCATTTCCCGAGAATCTTACAATGTCATCTCGTCAAATTGTGCTGCACCTTTTCTTCTCAGGCATCCTAAGTCTGAGGTAATGTGACACCAATCAGATCTGAATCTCGGTCAGATGTGATGGTTGGAACATATTTCCAAGAGTTATAATGTTGGTCTTTATATGACCCGGTAAGGTTATGTCATGCATAGCACACCTGGCCGGAGGACCTATTGTTATAGCTTCCTTTTCAGCAAGGTTATCCATTCTTCCATGAGGAAATTGAAAGACTTATTCTATAAGTTGTTCTTGATGAATCCTTTGTGTATACAAAGTCCGACCTTTGCTTAAAGACCATGTCAACACTATCTTGAAGCATGTATGTGGTACTCCGATTTTCAATAAGAACATCTGAAGCACAATGCTAAATTTTCTTTATCAAATTATCCAAACACCGTTGTATGGGTAATGTCATGAACTTCCTCTCCCCTTACCTAAATGGTTTTCTACTTTCTATCCTGGCATGGATATCATGCACTGCTTGTCCTTGGGAAGGATATACCCCTGAATTATGTGTTTAAACACATTTTCCTTTCCATTGTTCTGTTTAATCTGATAATCGTATTTTCCTTTCCATTGGTTGGTTTAACTTTCTTGTGATCTATATGATCTAAGCAGTAATTTCTCCTGCTTGTGCAAACACCTCGGTGTACAACTCTGTCAGTAAGACCCTGTTACTATTGTTGAGGACATTCCGGTAACCACCGATGGACGAGAACTTTGCCTATTGGTCCGCCTCGTTCAACGAGTAGGAAGATGGTTCTCTTCGTCCCTCGCCCTTGGTACCGACGTTGTTGCCGACATAACTGACAGGCTATCCGCTGACATGTGTTGCCTACATGGTCATACAAGACGTCACCGCCCTTCCTACTTTTAACCCACATGGTGGGCCCCTAACCCACAGTTCCACAGGATCGAAACCTGACTCTCCTATACACCCTGTTGACGAAGTTATTCCTCGTGCTTGACTTCGTATGTGATTCACGGGCCACCTGCCTAGTGATCTATTCTGGTACCAGACGCAATACTTTCCCATTGCTCTGAACCCCTCTCACATTTCGTATCAGGCAACGAACGATGGTCTATGCGCTTGAAACTTCTATTTTACACCTTCTTACTTGCTCTCGATAATGTCTTAAGTTTCAATTCGAGGGTTACCTCCCACCACCTTCCCTGATGTTATCTACTAGATAAGCAAACATTGTAGCGGTCCGTTCTTCCGTAATACCCCCTTATCCTTTCGTAAGTACGATGGAGTTCTTGAGAAAGGACGACAATTTCATCATGATGCATTGATGCATAGGAATGAAGACATCAATGCTATGGATCGACCTCTTCGAGAAGAGCAACCTAGGCCGAGAAGACTCGTTAGAATTTCGTAACCAAATCTTTTCCCCATTAGTCCCCCTCTTGAATCTCGGGACGAGATTTCTTGTAGTGGAGGAGAATTGTGACGCCCGGATAATTAAGCTACAGTGATCCCACGCTAATGGTGCCACGTCACCACGGTTATTGCTGCTAATCTATCGTTAGATCAAAACCTGTGCAAAATTCAAATTCAAAGTTTGGTAAATAATCAAAGTTTTCAAACATTAAAATAAAAATGTTCGGTTTGTACTAAATATTACATAGATAAATATGGTGTAGTAAACACATTTTTATAAAATGCCTAAATAATTTAAAATGTTTTAAAACAGAAAAGTAAATAAATAAAAGAAA
This sequence comes from Triticum aestivum, assembly GCF_018294505.1. Taxonomy (NCBI): domain Eukaryota; kingdom Viridiplantae; phylum Streptophyta; class Magnoliopsida; order Poales; family Poaceae; genus Triticum; species Triticum aestivum. The sequence continues at coordinate 350,322,109 of NC_057802.1, read as the reverse complement.
AGAAAATACAAAAGAGAAAAACTAAACTAACAAAAAAAACAAAGAGGAAGCACCCCCCCCCACACTGGGCTCCGGCCCAGCTGGCCTGCCCAACTGGGCCAAGGCCCACCCCCCACTCCATACCCCCCACTCCTCCCATTCCCCCGAAACCCTAACTACGGATACCCACTTCCCCCTCTCCCATTCCC
>NC_057802.1:350309902-350321490 GCF_018294505.1 Triticum aestivum | reverse complement strand
GCGTCGGATGCCGCCGTCCTCTCCGTCGCCGGTGCCACCTCGCCAGACCTCCTCGACTCCTCCCCGAGCCCACTGCCCGAACCTCTACAGCTCCGGTGAGGACCCCGGTCCTCCTCTCCTCCTCGCCTCGTAGCGTCGGGCCGCGCGCCGCGCGCGCTCACCGTAGCCACCGCCAGGTTCGGTCCCCGCTCCGGCTGCTCGCTCCCCATGCGCGCTGCTCCTGCTGCTGCCGCACTTGCCCTGCTGCCCCGCTCACTAATTTCAAGTTTCCTCTCTTTATGTTGAAAGTTTTGAAGTTGCACTTGTTTTGCCTTCCTATGCTAGTTGATTCTTGTTCCATAAATTGTTTGCTCACAAAATCCCTATGCATAGTAAGTGGTTTAGACTTAAATGTGCTTGCCATGTGATTCATGATGCTTGTTACGTTTCAATTCTTATCTTTTATGCGAGCATCATTGAAATCATCATGCCTAGCTAAAAAGGCATTAAAGAAAAGCGCTTGTTGGGAGACAACCCAACAATTACCCCTACTGTTTTTGTGTGTTCACATGATTAGGCTACTGTAGTAATCATGTTTTATAGGTTTTGTTTCAATAAAGTGCCAAGTAAAGCCTTTGGGATAGTGTGGATGATAGTTAACTTGAATCTGTGCAAAAACAGGAAATTTTGCTTCCTGTAAAAGAATTGTTTAAATTCACTGGAGCACTGAAAAATTATGATTTTTTTAAAGACAATTGATATACAAATTTACGTTTTCTTAATTTTTCAGAATTTTTGGAGTTACAGAATTGTGGTAGACTACAGACTTTTCTGTTTTTGACAGATTCTGTTTTCAATGCATAGTTTGCTTGTTTTCTATTCTATGGCTTATATTGCTCGATATAAATTGTGGAAATTATGAGGTACAGTAGGAATTGTGTGAGAACAATTATGAATCTTTTCTTTGATAGTACCCAAGTGAACGAATTGTTTTATCATACTAACCTATTTCACGAAGTTCCGTTAAGTTTTGTGTGATTGAAGTTTTCAAGTTCTGGGTGAGATATCGATATGAGGAGAATAAGGAGTGACAAGACCCTAAGCTTGGGGATGCCCCCCAAGGTAATATTCAAGGAAAGATCCAAGCAACTAAGCTTGGGGATGCCCCGGAATGCATCCCCTCTTTTGTCTTCAACATTATCGTTAACCTCACTTGGAGCTATATTTTTATTCGTCACACGATATGAGTTTTGCTTGGAGCGTCCTTTTATTTTATTTTTATTTACTTGCTTATATTTAGAATAATGTTTTGCATCTTTCATTTCAATAAAAATGTCAAGTATAGCCTTTACCATGCTTATTTTGCAAGTCTACATGTTGCTGTTTGAAAACAGAAAGTTTTCTATCATTGTATGAATTCTTCTGGAAAGTAAGGACGTGATAAAATCTTGAAATTTTTACACAATATGCTATGATAATTTTTTTACAGTATGCTATGTTTTCAGAATTTTTGGAATTAGAGAAGTATGAATCCTCTTGCATTCTTTACTGACTGTCCTGTTTTGGCAGATGGCTATTATGTTTGCATTGTTTGCATATGTTTGCTTGTTTAACGATTCTATTTGAGGATAGGAGTATTAAATATGCAGAGGCATTTAGTATGCAATGTTAAATAATAATTTTAGTGATTTGCTACAGTAGAGAATGGTAAGGTTATGCATTGGTTTATACTAACTTATCTCATTAGTTCTTGTTGAGTTTTGTGTGGATGAAGTTTTTGAGATTTAGGAAAACCGTGATATGAGAGGAATTAAGGAGACACAAAATCTCAAGCTCGGGGATGCCCAAGGCATCCCAAGATAATATTTTAAGAAGTCTCAAGCATCTAAGCTTGGGGATGCCCCGGTTGGCATCCCACCTTTCTTCGTCAACAATTATCGGTTAGCCTCGGTTGAGCCTAAGTTCTTGCTTCTTCACATGATGTGTGCTATTCTTGGAATGTCATTTTGCTTTATTTTCCTTGCTGTTTTAATAAAATACTTAGATCTGAAAGTTTTAAATAATAGAGATCCTCAATTAGCTACCCATTTACTTAACTACTCGCTTGATCTTCACTTATATCTTTTTGGAGTAGTTTGTCTTTTACTCTTGTGCTTCACTTATATCCTATGAGTAAATTGTTGAATGAATTGAATATCATGAAGTTGAAATTACATGTTCATATCATGCCTAGTAGTAGCTTCACATTGGGTTTAGAAAGTGAAATCTTTTGAAGCTTGAGAATCACAATATTGGTCATACAAGCAATTCATGAATGATTAGTATAAGGAAGAGAACTTTCACATGCAAATATATTATCTTGGAAATCTTCTATGATTGTGAATACCCATCAATTATTTTCAAACTTGAGCAAATTAGTTGAAGTTGGACAAGGAAGACAACGTAATGAGTTATGGTTGTGTATATTTGCATAGAATTTATATTGTCATGGATCCTCCAACATGTGGTGTTTGCCTAGGATCTTTTGTTAGCCGAAAATTCGCACTAAGTAGAGATACTACTTGTGCATCCAAAACCCTTAAACCCTGTTTCTTGCCATGAGTGTCCACCATACCTACCTATGGATTGAATAAGATCCCTCAAGTAAGTTGTCATCGGTGCATAAAGCAATAAACATTGCTCCTAAATATGTTTGATCTTTTATTGTAAGGGAAAATTGAGCGTTGTACGAACTTGTGATGGCAAAGTAATAAAAGCGACGGACTGCATAATAAAGGTTGTTATCATAAGGGGCAATATAACGTGACATTCCTTTGCATTAAGATCTTGGGAATCCAAATAAAAAGCGCATGATAACCTCTGCTTCCCTCTGCGAAGGGCCTATCTTTTACTTTTCAGTATTCAGTTTTATGCAAAGAGTCAATAGTATGCGTTCTCATTTCAACCTCAATTATTCTCTAATTGGCACCCATCATGTGGTGGGGAAAGATCTAGGCACATATGACCAGTCAAACATATTTGATCATGATATATTATTGTTGACAATTATCTCTATGATAAATGAGTTGGGAGGCGAAACATTAAGCCCATGTCTTTCTCTGTGTTTGATGGATGCCATTTGTTCTAAGAATATGCTTTGAGTACTAGCAATCATGGAAGACTATATGATGATTGAGTATGTGGAGCTCTTACTTAGACTCTGTTGAATAAGTTGAATTGCGATTATTTGGTGACTAAGAATATAGGTTGTTGAGTCTCAAAAAAATTCATTGTTTGAACATTAACATGTGAATTGATTGCTACTTTGTCATGATAGGTTTTATGAGAAAGAGTTACTGTTATGATGCTAGGAAAAGTAATTGAAATTATCATTGATAAAACTTATGCACTATGCTAGCATTCACACTTCATAAATTATTTCTTTTATCATTTACCTACTCGAGGACGAGTAGGAACTAAGCTTGGGGATGCTGATATGTCTCCAACGTATCTATAATTTATGAGGTATTCATGCCATGTTTAAAATAATTTTATATGGTTTTGGTATGATTTGCATGTAACTAACGTGGACTGACGTTGTTTTCAGCAGAACTACTGTGGTGTTGTTTTTTGTGCAGAAATGAAAGTTCTTCAAATGAGTTGAAACTTTTTGACGATTTTTTTGGGAACAAAAGAGACCCCCAAAGCTTCATGGGAGGGCCAAAAGAGCCACGAGGAGGGAACAACCCACCAGGGCGTGCCTGAGGGGCCCGGCTTGCCCCGGTGGGTTGTGCTCACCTCGAGGCCCATCTTCGCATGAAACCAACGCCAAAAATCCTATAAATAGAGAAACCATCAGAAATAACCCTAGATCAGAAGTTCCGCCATTCCGGCACTCCGCCGGAGGGCTAAATCATCACCGGAGGCCATCTTCATCATCCCCGCGGCCACCATGATGAGGAGGGAGTAGTCCACCCTCAGGGCTGAGGGTTTGTACCAGTAGTTGTGTGTTCAATCTCTCTATCTCGTGTTCTTGAGATGTCACGATCTTGATGTATCGCGGGCTTTGTTAATATAGTTGGATCATATGGTGTTTTCCCCTCTCTATCTTATTGTGAATTGAGTTTTCCCTTTGATATTTCGTTCTTATCGGATTGAATACTTTTATGGATTTGAGAACACTTGACGTATGTCTTGCTATGAATACCGATGGTGATAATGGGGTATCGTATTGAATCACTTGATATATGTTTTGGCACTCAACTCGCGGATTCCCGAGGTGACATTGGGGTAATCTATGCATAGGGGTTGATGCACATTCTTGTCTTTGTTTCTCTGGTGGAAATCTTGGGGCACTCTTTGAGGTTCTTCGTGTTGGGTTGAGTATTATGAATCTGAAATTGTTTGATGCATATCGTATAATCAACTCACGGATACTCGCGGTGACATTGGAGTATCTAGGTGACATTAGAGTTGGTTGATGTGTATCATATGGTGTTATTTTAGTACGAACTCTTGGTTAGATCGATCAGAAAGAATAGCTTGGTGTTATTTTAGTACGAACTCCAGGATATATTGATCGGAAAGAATAACTTTGAGGTGGTTTCTTACCCTACAAACAATTTCTTCTTATGTTCTCCGCTAGATAGGAACTTTGGAGTGATTCTTCATCCCGCGTTGAGGGATGGTTATATGATCCAATTATATTTGCCTTGTTGACAGATTGCACTAGCTAAAGTACGGACCCTAGGCCTTGTTTTCAAGCATTGCAATACCGTTTGTGCTCACTTTTGTTACATCCTACCTTGCTGCTTTTTAGTGTCACTATCACAAAAATCGATATCTAGTATCATTACTACACATGTATCACCATCTCTTCGCTAAACTAGTGCACCTATACAAATTACCATTGTATCTGGTGTGTCGGGGACACAAGAGGCTTTTTATTATTTGGTTGTAGGGTTGTTTGAGATAGACCATCTTCATCCTACACCTCCCACGAATTGATAAACCTTAGGTCATCCACTTAAAGGAAAATTGCTACTGTCCTACAAAACTCTGCGCTTGGAGGCCCAACATGAGTCTACAAGAATAAAGTTGCGTAGTAGACATCAGTGACCCAACCGACCCAACAAAAGAACCGCCCAAGAAGGTTAGAAGAGGGTTTCAGGGAAATAAGTGGGAGGAGGAGAGGGTGAAGCAAGAGAGTGCGACGGTCAAGATGACAGAGAGGTTCGAGGACATCTTATCCAAGAAGGAGGAGGCATACGTCAAGCGTTCAGACATCAAGGAGGAAAATATGGCGGAGAGGTTCAAAATATTGATGGAGGTGACCGAGAAGAAGCTAGCGCTCGAAGAGAAGAGGGCCATGATCGAAGAGAAGAAGGCCATGCTCGAGGAGAAGAAGGCGATGCTTGAAGAAAAGAAGGTGAAGATCACAACCAATGCGGAGGACAACAAGATGTTGTCCTTGAATTTGGAGTCTTTGGATGCCGATGCAAGAATGATTGTGCAAGCCGACCATTATAAGATGTTACAACAGTAGAAAGATGAGTTGGAGGTGGCGGACGAGGAGGAGGAGGACGGAGAAGGAGGCAGAGGTTGCATACGCGGCATCGACGACACCTTGAGCGTGGAGGCTTGGATTGCCGGTCCGGCAGGGTAGAAAATCTCAATTTTTTGCATGGTTGTCAGACTGATATTCTATTGTGATCGGACATGTAAAAACTTAAGCATACTTGCCTCTTTTCTGTTGTGACCGAGCATGCGGTCCCGTGCTAGTGTGAGCCGACGTGCGCTATGGATCGAACTTTGTTTGAATTTCAGATTGTCCTTTACTGACAGATATATAGCTTTGGATAACCAGCTCTCGCATCTGTGTCCGCGGACAGATGCGGGAGGAAATTTACGGGTGCGCGTTGGAGATACCCTTATATCCTTTTTTTTACACCTAAAACCCCTCTTTATTCATTGGACACCAAGGTTACTTCGTTGATAAGGAGAGGGATTAAATCTGCTGGACAAAAGACGAAGTATTAGGGGTAGAAAATCTTGCTCATCTAGGTAGATCATGCGCTACAACACATGAGAAATATCAATGAATATGTAGTAGCAATCTTCGAAAATTGCAGCTGCGGCACCAGCAAAGGACCCGCCCTCTTGGACCGTACTAATCACATCAATATTATCCGAGTTGATAACCAACCTATTGCAACCAACAATCACTGCTAAATTCAGTCCAAATCTCAATGCCATAGCTTCAGTCATAAAAACATCTAAGCATAATTCAATCTTCTCATTTGCTGCCGCAACGAAATTACCTTTGTCATCTCTAATGACTACACCAATTGCCCCTTGAGTGAATCGGGGTCAAAAGATGCCCTAATATCCCTACACAAGGTGTTGGCGTGCTGCGCAGAAGTTTCTAAGGGCATGTACAATGGGGGCAGCACCTAGGTGCTGCCTCGTACATCCAGCTAGATGAAAACAAATGAGGCTATAGGTTCTATTTCTCTACATCCAACGCTCTTTCTGAAGCCACCACATTATCCTGAAGCCACCGGTGAAGAAAACTGCAGCATGGCGTCAAGGGGATGACGAACTGTCCCAACTCTCTCTGCCTTTTTCTTCTACTTTTTTCCTTTCTCCCCCTTTTCCCATGGAGAACCAGCCTCCTCTGCAAGCAGCGACTGTGACCTGCAAGCGGCGGTTCGTCTGCCACCATGGCGTCCGAGCCTAGTTGGCTTGTGGGGCGACCGGTCTGGGGCGACGCGATGGCCATGCCCTAAAGAGGGCCGGTTGCTTTCATGGTACTCTCCTTTTGCAAATGTGCCGCTCCCAAGGTACAACGGCAATGCGGGAGGTGACGTCCGTGCTTACTATCTTCGTCCTGGTTTACTAGTCCCATGCATGTCTCAAAAAATTATAGCATTGAATTCGTATCTGAATTTAGTTTTCAATAATATTTTTTTACTATATATAACATATATTTTATTAGTTAAAATCATGGTCAAAATATAACCAGAATACAAAGAGACTAGTAAATCAGGGCAAAGGTAGTATAACGGAAACACTGGCCCTTCACCGCAGAATTAGCAGTAGTACTGTATTAAATTTCCCACGACCATGCATTTGGTTGCTCAGTGCAGCCTGCCAGTTCACGTGTGAAAATATTGTTGCCGCGGAGCAGTTTGTCGCTATAGGCAGCTAATCTGGGGCTAGGCCGTTCAGCTCCACGCAGATCTGATCGTGCCTTCGGGTGACAGAATGAGATGATTTTCGCGGCGCGAAAACGATGCCACGCGATGATATCGTTGCACGCTTTTCACGCCGGTGACTCTGTCGCTCTCCCTTTTGGAACTGTATATAGTATGTTAACCACACGCACGAACCACGGGAAATAATGCTGATCGGCAGTGGAGAAAGAAAACGTGCTCAGTTGGCTAATTAAGCCACTGATAGAGACGGAGAGCAGATCAGCGCTCACGGGACGATGGTTCCATCTGATGACCGGGTCGATGAATGCAACGTCGGTGCACTTAGTAGGTCAGAGTTTTTAGGAGATGCTGTTGACGGGGTTTGTGTCTTTTGCACATTGGAGCAAAGGCGTCTCTTGACAGGAACGCCTGCTCCTCACATAGAAAGCCAGTGAGGCGTGCATCGGACTCGCACTGAACTCCTGGGGTAGAAAAGGCGCAGACAGAGCAAGCAAAGCACATTGACGAAGAGATATGCATTTCTGTCATTGAACTTGCAAGATTGCTTAGCGCGGTCTGCAGAGGGGAGCAGAATAGTGTTTATTTCGAGAGAACTTTCTAATCTGTTTATAATCAATCATGATAGTAAAAAAAAAGACTAGAGGTAACAATAATTACAACTAGGTTCATGGACCACCTAGCGACGACTACAAACACTGAAGCGAACTGAAGGCGCGTTGCCGTCATCGCCCCTCGCTTTCGGGAGCCGGACAAATTTTGTTGCAGTAGACAATCGGAAAGTCGTCGTGCTAAGGCCCCAAGAAACCAGCAAACCAGAACAACAATCATCGCCGATGAAGAGAGTCGTAGATCGAAAAAAATCAAACCTGTAACCATAGAAACGAAGACGAACGAAAACTGGATCCAAATAGACCCACCGAATACCAGCACCGAGCGAATCCCGCGAGATCCGACTGTGACACACCTCCACACGCCCTCCCACGATGCTAGACGCACCATCGAAACTGGGATCGAACATGGAAGACATTATTCCTACCGAGGGACATCGCCACTGCCACACAGGCACCAAGGCGTTGAACCTAACAAAAACGACATCAGGGTCCCTCCCGTTGGCGGGGGGCCGAGATCCTCTGCACCTCCACGGCCCACAAGGCCATCGAAAGTGGGGTGGACTAGCGGTGGCGCCAATGGGAGAAGAAAGAAGGCTTTTCTTGAGGAGGAAAGAGAAAAGGAGATGTTGTGCTAGTTCTCTTACCAGTTTAATTCATGAGTAGCATAGTGTCTGACAAAATTGTTTTGGTGATCCTAGGATAGGTCCTAGGCACCAATTGAAGAGAAAGTCCACGCTGTAATCCTGAACTAACCATGTGGTTTAAAACTCAACCGAGAACTTTAAAATCGGTCAACATAAACACTAAACTCATGCCGATCAAGTTAAGGGTTGAGTTTTAAACCATGTTGTTAGTTCGGAGTTGTTATGTGGACTTTTCTCCCATTTGAAAGCTAATGATTTTGTAGCTACTACTATGGTTTATTTATTTTCTATGAAAATGCCAGGATATGGTTTACTCTAATCCTAAAACTGAAAAACAAAACAACAATTGTACTATTTTTTTTTCACTCTGGAAAAGCAAGATAACCTCAGGCTTGTACATAACGCGAGTAGACAGTTGTACTAGTGATCGAAAATGGGAGGCAAGTGTTGCATAATTTCTCATGGACAACGTTCGGAACACCATGTGCCTCAATGTATTGGGGTCATGCTCATGCTGACAAGCGGGCCCCATTACGGAAATTCATCGTAGTGTGATAAATCAGGTATAAACTGGAGAAACACAACACCAAATGGGGCACACTGTCGTTAAATTTTCAAAATGAGGTACTTCATGTCATTTTCCTGGACACTTTTTTTTAATCTGTAACCTTTATTTTAACAAGCCTAATTTGTTTTCAAATTGTTTTTGTAATATCGTTGACTTCCGCCTCTAATCATTGTGATGCACACAATCATCCTCATTTTAAGATAGCATAAGTTCAAGTTCTAGCTCAAAGTATCCAAAGAAATAATAATAGAAGAACCATACCACAACCGGTCGGTAAAAAATCATGGCCGCACAAAGATTCGTGCTTATCTGCATCACGCAGATACGACCTCTCTGGATAAGATTCGCCGTTGGATCGACCACTCTGCGTCCGTATGCCGTCCTTGGGCATCCGCGTCTCGGCCTCCATGCTAAACAAAGTTCCACTAGAAAGCCAGGCCGGATTCGCGGCGCGAGCGTGCATAGATAAGCAGAAAGCGAACGTCAGATCCGGAGCCTGCCTGCAGCCGCCGCTCAATATCTGAACTCGACGTGGCGGTGGCGGTGGCACCTCGGACCAAAACACCCCCAGGCGGCACACTTGCCCATCGAAGCGATCCGCGCGAGCGTATCTTATCCACGGTGGAATTTGTGCTGCGACACGCATTTCTCCCGAATTGGGCACGTCTGCAATTGGGACGCATGCAACGAAACCAGCGCGTTTCGTACGGGTCCCGGAAGCACACTCCAAAGACGATCACATTTCTTGCCTTGCTCCAGTTCCCTTTCTTTACGCTTTTACAATGCAAAAACGGGGCATCGGTGGTTAGTTCAACTGCGCCATGTAAGTGGTAGCTAAATTTATATGATTTGCAATTGTCGCAGTGCAAGAAACACTAAAAAAAACCGATCCTTCACACGAGAAACGGTGGCCGTAATTGAATTTTTTTTTTTTGCGGAGTCATTGATTTATTTGATCACCTTGCCACTGTCCAGTCGGCATATGACCGTAAAATGGTGCGAAGATATTTCTCCGTCTTGCAACTTGCCAAACGGTGAAATATTCTTCATACACTTGAGCGAAGCATCAGCAAATAGCGGACATGATATATCTTTTCCGAATAATAGCGGACATGAATTCAGGATGCTATGGCAGCACAAATATCTGATTTGTTTTGGGTAAAATGCATAAAGATTTGGTTAAATTTCAAGTAATTTTTTTGGTCCATTCACCGAAATGCAAATAATGTCAGTAATTTATTTGATTACAGTCGTGGTCAAAATATTTTCGAACCCAAAAGCTTTTTGAATACTAAATTAAAAAAATGAAATTTTAGTGAATTCTGACGAAACGCCATCGAAAGTGAAAAACCATGATTCTTTAGTGCTACCAAGAATCAACATTCTGAATCAGATTTTGGTACAAACAACAGGACAAGCCACAGCTTCGGAAATTCAACACAGTCAATCAAAGGGATCCGAAAGCAGGTGATGATGGTATATCATTCTTCCGCTGAACCTACGAAAAAGTGTTTTCCCCCACTTTATATTATAAAGCACGAACCACAACAACAAAGCATCCGATACAAACGCACACCACACACCCAAAGCAAGATACATGAACGGCGGGCACTGACACACAACCACAACAACTACAAAGCACCTAAAAGATGAGCAAAACGAAACCGCTAAGAGCCGACGGAGAACACCACCACGAGCAGCAATCGTCCAAGAGGATGTGTAACGGACATGTCGGACCGAGGACTCCAAGACGGTGCCTCCAGGAAGGGTACGACCATGGACGTCGCCACCGTCCGATCCGAGGATCGAGTTTTCACCCGGAGTAAGATGGAAGGGGAAGAAGTACCACGACGGAGCCTGCAAGGAGAACACGACGTCCACGGACGCCGTCACCGTCGACCAGACACAGACTGGGTAGGTGATGAACCCCGGTGCTTCAACACTTCCGCCGCCCCAGTCCGACAACACCCGCAGCCACGCCGCCCAAGCGGCCATGGTTGCCTGCCCGCATCCGAGCCGCGCAGCCCGCCCACGACCAACGCACGACTCCCGCCGCCCCGCCATGAGACCACCCCGAAGCCACCAAAGGCCACGACTTTGCCCGGATCCACGACCCCACCCACCTCCAGAACCGCCGCCGGCCAAGCTGCCTCGAGGAGGGCCGCAACCACATCGACCGGGGGAAGGGGAAGGCAGAGAAGTGGCCCATGGCCACGACCGACACCCATGTCAGCTCCGACTTCCCACCGGAACCGAGTTCCGCCCCCGTTTCGAAAGGCTAGAGCATCAGGAAGCATCGGTCGTCGCCAGAAACCGGAGAGGGAGGGTTGTGGAGCCGTCTCCGCTGCCGCCTGAAGACGCTCCCGGGGGATCCACCCGAGCCGAGCGCCGCCACCCAGCCGCGAGGGCCCGACTGGGTGGGGGCAGCCCACCACCACCGCTGCCGCGCCCCCCTCCCACCAAACACCACGGCGAGAGGGCCGCCCGCGACCCGGTCAACCGCGACCCGCGGCGCCGGACGCGATGCCGAAACGCTGCCGGGGGCACCGCCGCCGACGCCACCACCGGCCCGCACCACCACCATGCCGCC
>NC_057802.1:350307285-350309521 GCF_018294505.1 Triticum aestivum | reverse complement strand
AGATCTGGCCCGCGCCGAACCCTACGAGCGGGGGACGAAGGAGCCCCGCCGCCGCCAGCGACGGCCGGGCTTCGCCTGGCCGCGCCCCTTGGTGGCGGCGAGGGCGGAGGAGGGAGGAGGAGGGGGGGTGCGGCGGCCGGGATCGGGAACCCTCCCTGACGCCTCGCGGGTGGCGGCGGGGAAGGGAGGGGAGGGAGTGTAGATCTTCTTCCGCTGAACCTAACCCCCAAGGCCCACAAAGCAAAAATATTTCCCCGCGCCGTTTTAAAATTCTTCGCCTTCACGCCTTAACTTCCAACACCTCCAGCTCAAAAATCGAATGTAGAACAGGGGAAGCGATGTTACGACATCCAGTGTGGGGAGCCATCTGCTTGCTCGCCGTCTTGCTGGTCCTGTGCACAGACAAGCTCTGCACGGACGCCAGGCCGTCCGCCTACGCGCTCCTGGTCGACGACGACGACGAGGACGACGGCGACGGCTCCGGCTCGTCGTCTTTCTCCTTCTCCTCCCCGCACGAGACGCCGGACGAACTGGCATTCGGGTTCTACGACGGGACATGCCCCAGCGCCGAGGCGATCGTCGCGTCCACCGTGCGGGAGCTCTTCGCGGCCGACGCCAACGTCGCCGCCGCGCTCGTCCGCCTCTTCTTTCACGACTGCTTCGTCCACGTAAGTACGAACCGAACTCCGTGTTCTGCAGATCAAGATATCTCTTCTGCCTGCACGCGCGCGCTCACGTACGCACACGGCAAGACGCTGTGCTCTGTTTTCTTTTCGTCCCTGGACGCGCCGTTGCAGGGCTGCGACGCCTCGGTGCTCCTGGACCGGATCGGCGGCGGCAAGTCGGAGAGGGACGCCGCCCCGAACCGCTCGCTGCGAGGCTTCGGCGCCGTCGACAAAATTAAGGCGAGACTGGAGAAGCAGTGCCCGGGGACCGTCTCCTGCGCCGACATCCTGGCGCTGGCCGCGCGGGACAGCCTCGTACTGGTGGGCGGGCCGACCTACCCAGTGCTCACCGGCCGCCGAGACAGCGCCGGGAGCTTCTACGACGACGTGAACATCCCGGCGCCGAACGCCACCTACGCCATGACGCTCAGCGCGTTCGCCCGCCGCGGCTTCACCGAGCGCGAGACCGTCGCGCTCTTAGGTCCGTCCGTGTGTCCGTCCATCGGAGCTCCCTGCAGAACTTACTACACACATTTTATGTGATCCAAGCTCTCGGACTCGACCCGCTTGTAGGAGCACATAGCATCGGGAAGGTGCAGTGCAGATTCTTCAGGGACAGGATCTACAACTTCGCCGGGACCGGCGAGCCGGACGACTCCCTGGACGCGGACATGGTCGGCGAGATGCGGGCCGTGTGCAGCGGAGACGGCGCGGCGCCGATGGAGATGGGGTACTACCGGCAGGGCCGGGAAGTGGGGTTCGGCGCGCACTACTACGCGAAGCTCCTCGCGGGGCGGGGCATCCTGCGCTCGGACCAGCAGCTCACGGCGGGGAGCACCGTGCGGTGGGTGCGCGCGTACGCGGCCGGGCATCGCGGCGAGGAGGCTTTCCGCGAGGACTTCGCGCACGCCATGGTTAAGCTGTCCGCGCTTGCGCCGCTCAAAGGGTCGGCCGGGCAGGTCCGGGTCAGCTGCTCCAAGTCCGTTGAGTAGGAGCCGTGAGGGCTTTTTGTCAGCGCCGGGGATTCTAACTCGGTCTGAGATTGGATCACATACGAATTGTAGCAAGGTTTACGGTGGTTCATAGGATTCTCGCCGGCGAGCTCATCTCCTAGCTAGGTCTCTCACGGTCTCACTCTCACCTACTCCTTTGCCACACACTTCTGTCAGGGTGTTGAACGTGACATATGTGTATTAATCTTTCTATAGTCTCTAGCCTAGTTGACTTCTAGAAATACGATAGAATTAGTTGGCTTGTCACGCAGAACATATCGTGTATATATTGTGAACAACTCTCAGGAATACAATTGAGTTGCATCTCATATCTTTTCTACTACATGGTATAAGTTTTCATCGCGATTTCCATCACTTCCGCTCCACGCAGCCGCCGCCCCTCCCTGTAGCCGCCACTGCCCCTCCTCCCAAACCCTAACGCCGCCGTCGCTACTCCCTCTATAGCCGCCGCTGCCTTCCCCCAAACCCTACGCTGCCGCCGCTACTCCCTCCCGTAGCCGCCTCCTCCTCCCCCAAACCCTACGCCGCCGCCGCTACTCCCTCCCGTAGCCGCCGCCT
>NC_057802.1:350298043-350306921 GCF_018294505.1 Triticum aestivum | reverse complement strand
GCTACTCCCTCCCGTAGCTGCCGCCGCCCCTCCCCTACCCTTGGTTGCCATCCTCTCCCTAGCCATCACCTAAACCCTAAACACCGCCGCCACCCCACCTCCCTCCCACTGCCACCATGTCCCGCTCCAAGGCCGATCTGTCCGACGCCGGCTCCTTCACTGGCCCAATGTTCACCTCTGATCGCCTCAACGAGCTCCACATCAAAGATCACGTGCCCATCGTCCTCGACCTCGACTCGCCATCCTACAACGCATGGCGCACCTACTTCACGCTCTTGTTCCGCTCCTACCGTCTCATCGAGCATGTTGACGGGAGCGTTGACTTCCGCGACATGAGGGACGACGACAAGTGGCTTGTCGTGGACGCTTCCATCGTCAAGTGGCTCTTCCCCACCATCTCAAGTGGTTTCTTCGACATGGTGAACTCCCGTGACCCGTCGGCATACGCCATGTGGACACGGTTATGCGAGCTCTTCCTCGACAATCAACTCCAACGCCATGTCTTCCTCCAAGGGGAGTTCTTCACGCTGCAACAAAACGATCTCTCGATCGATGAGTACTGCACGCGGCCGAAGGTCCTCGCCGACGAGCGGCGCGACGTCGGCATGACCATCGACGACTCCGTCCTCCTCATCAACCTCCTTCGAGGTCTCCACCCCGACCTCGGCAGTCCGCCGCCAACCTCTCCCTCGTCACGCTGACGTACGCCAAGGCCCTCACGTACCTTCTCATGGAGGAGAAGCGCCTTCGCCATTCTGCTCGGCAGGCGAGCCACACCGCTCTCCACATCGGCCTCGCCGCCGGCCACGGCGCGCCTCCAACCCCGCCCGCGCCTCGTCCTCCTGCTTTGACCCCGCCACCCGCGCCCGCCCCATTTGGTGGTCGCAAGCAGAAGGGTCGCGGAGGTCGGCCCCGCAACTCCAACATGGCGCCGCGCCCTCCCGTGAACCCTGCGGCAGTCCCTACTCCACCCTGGCTGACGGGGTACAACCCCTGGACGGGCGTCGTGCA
Organism: Triticum aestivum; assembly: GCF_018294505.1. Lineage (NCBI taxonomy): Eukaryota > Viridiplantae > Streptophyta > Magnoliopsida > Poales > Poaceae > Triticum > Triticum aestivum. Next base: position 350,305,910 of record NC_057802.1, on the reverse strand, counting down.
TGCTTACTCCATGCCCGTCCCTCGCCCCCTACTCCGGGCATACTTGGTGCACGGCCGGCCTCTCATCAGGCGCTACTGACCGCGCCCGCCCCCGGTTCCGCGGCATATGGCGGCGCCGTGGCCTACGGTGGCTCTCTAGCCTATGGTGGCGCTCCGGCCTACGGCGCGTATGGCGGTACCCCCGGCGGTGCTTGGGACTTGGCCCTCCTCTCCGCCCTTCATGTTGCACCGACGCCAAGCAACTATAACGGAGGTGGCGATTGGTACATGGACACCGGCGTCGCCGCTCACATGGCTTCTAAACCCGGTATCCTCTCCCCCTATCCTTTCATCTCTCGCATCGTGGTTGGTGATGGCACCTCTCTTCCCATCACTCATCACGGTTCGTCCTCCCTTCCGTTTCCTTCTTCACCTTTAACTCTTAATAATGTGCTTGTCTCACGATCCTTAATCAAAAACCTATGTTCTGTGCGTACACTTACTCGTGAACATCCTGTCACTGTTGAGTTTAACGCTCTTGGTTTCTCTGTCAAGGATGCTCGCTCCCGGAGGGTTCTGCACCGATGTGATTCCCCCGAGGATCTTTACCCATGCGGTCCTACTACGAGTGCCGGTGCGGTTGCTCTCCATGTCGATGTCTCGCTTTGGCACGCTCGACTTGGTCATCCCGGCGCCGACGCTCTTCACAAAATTTTGAGAACTTTTTCCTTTTCGTGTAATAAATCAGCGACTCATACTTGTCATGCTTGCCGTATCGGAAAGCACGTTCGCTTGCTGTTTTCTTCATCTACATCAATTGCCACTTTTCCATTTGATATTATTCATTGTGATGTTTGGACATCTTCAGTGCCTAGCAATTCGGGCTTATCATATTATCTTGTGATTTTAGATGATTTTTCTCACTTCACTTGGACTTTTCCGTTACGCCGTAAATCCGACGTCGCCTCCACCCTTCACTCCTTTTATGCTTACGTCAACACCCACTTTCATTGCACCATTGCTCACCTTCAAACAGATAACGGAAAAGAATTTGATAACCTCGCCATTCGACCTTGCAAACCACGATGGACCTATATACCTCATCATCTCTTGTTCGGGTCTCCTCCATCCTATGACGATCTTCACGTCTTCGGTTGCTTACGTTACCCTAACATTACTGCTACCGCTCCGCATAAACTTGCGCCTCGGTCTCTCGCTTGTGTCTTTCTTGGCTAACAACCCAACACCAAAGGCTTTCGCTGCTACGACCCCATCTCTCGTCGTGTTCGTCTCGCGGCACGTTTACTTTGCTAAGGTTGTCTTCCCTTTTGAGCAGGTATCTTCGACAGCGGCCTCGTCTTCGGAGATCCCTCCTCGTCGGCCGCGCCAAGCCCTTGCGCTTCCTGCGTCGCGGACGCATACTCCTCCCGCGGCCCGTTTGGTTCCCTCGGCAGGACCTCCATCGCCGGCTGTGGTGGAAACGGCCTCGACTACAACGGCTTAAGAGGAGCCAGACCCGTCTCCGCTGGCCTCGGCACCAGCCTCTGTAGGCAGGTCGGCCCCTTCATCACCGTCCACAGGAGGTGCCTCGGCTGTTCGCGCGGACTCCCTCGTCCGCCCGGGGGACGCCTCCATGGCTGAGCTCTAGGCCATCTCCTCCGTTGCGATATCGCCCTCTACAGCGCCTCTGGCGACTTCGCCGGCATCCATGCCGGCTGCGGCCTCGCCCGCCATCTCATCGTCGCTCTCTGCGGTCTCTCGCCACCCGCGGCCTCGCCCACGATCTCGTCGCCGCCTTCTGTGGCCTTGCCTGTGGCCTCGATGGCCACCTCGTCGCCTGCGATCTCCTGCCGAGGCCAAGCCGAAGCTCTCTGCCACTGCTGGACAGCCTGCCACTGATGCCGCTCTCTACCGCGCACTACTGTTGGTGCTCTTTAGTACCTCACACTCACCAGACCAGACATTCAGTTTGCCGTGCAGCAAGTTTGCTTGTACATGCGCTCGCTGATGAGGACATAGACCTAGGGTAGGGCGATAGGCCTGACCTATACGTCCTACCTAAGGTCCTTGTCCTAGAAGCAAAGAAGTTCAAGAGCAAATAGAGAGGGCTCAACAAAGGTGTCGAGTGCAATCCACTCGACCTACCTTTCACTCGGAATAATCTTTCCTTATTTAAGACACTCGACCACTCAACCACTCGACATGCAGAAGACTTAAAGCCACTCTGCGCAGCAATGGTCGGACGTTCATTCATAGACTTGATGATCAATTACAGCACTTTATTATTGACGTTACCTGTAACGCTCTCACTTATACATTGAATCCTGTGTAACGGAGGGGAGCGGGGGTCCTGGCACACTCTATATAAGCCACCCCCTCCTCTGAGACAAGGGTTCGCACCCCCTGTAACACACACACGCATATAATCCAGTCGACCACCTCCGGGCTCCGAGACGTAGGGCTGTTACATCCTCCGAGAACGGCCTGAACTCGTAAAACTCTTGCGTACAACTTCTCCATAGCTAAGATCTTGCCTCTATATATCTACCCCCCATTCTACTGTCAGACTTAGAACCACGACAGTTGGTGCCCACCTTGGGGCAGGTGTCTTAGCGACTTGTTAGAGAAGTTGCGATTTTTCCGATCCCCATCAGCATGGTTTCAGGCGGAGGATTGGCCGAGGGCCGCGAGATCCGATTCGGCGCGCTCGTGTTCGTCGCCGACGACTCTGCTTGGCTCCAAGAAGCTCCACTCGACATCGAGGCACTCCCCATCCGTGGGGCAACACACTTCCGCGCGTACGTCCACGGCGTCCTCCTGCGGCAGCCGTCGACTCAGTATCGGTCGGCTCCGGTGGCGTCTTCACTCCCCGCTGTCCGCCGACACAAGCGTTTCAGTCGGTCGAGGCTCCAGCGGTGGATGAGGCACGCGGTGGCTCGCCAATCGGCCATCCCCCAAGTCGCGGCAATCGAGCCCGATGAAACTCTCTACGGCCTGTTCGACCTGTCGACTGGCTCCCTTGAGACTGCGTCCGAGTGCGACAGCAGTGACCCCGCGGCGGAAGTCCTGATGGTCAACGGACCGCGCAGTCCTCCTGGCTTCCCCCGCGAGGATGGTGGCGACAGCGGAGGCGATCCGTCGAGTGCCCACGAGGAGTACCGCCCCGAGCCCCTCTCTTCGCAGCAGAGGGAAGAGCTTCGCCGCCGCAACATGGATGCACTTTACACTCCTATCGTCGGAGAAACCCCCGAGGCCCGGGCCTTGGAGGAGGTGCGCCTGGCCAACTTGGCTGAGCGCACTCGGCTGGAGAATCTCCAGCACACACTCGACGAGCGTGCTCGGCAGCGGATTCCTGAGTCCAGTCGACGACAACTTTTTCCACCTCCTACTGAGGTATACCGAACTCCGATTCAGAATCTCACAGCTGCAGCCCGAATAGCAGAGTCGATCCAGCCCTCCCAGTCAGAAGCTGGCAGAGGTTTGATGCAGATCAGGGCTTTACTCCGGGCAGCAGGAGAACAAAACACAGTAGTATCTCAGTCGCGGAATAGGATCCATAGCAGATCCGTGGTAGCAGACACAGTCCAGTCGGCTCACAGTCCAAGATCGCCCCCGAGGCGTGAGGGACGTGGAGACTGACGAGATCTGTACAAAAACTGTGAGCAGTATGATCACCGACTCGACCACGATGATCATCGCCGAGTGCCTACGCCTCCCCCAAGGAGTGGGTCATATGCACCTCGGCAACACGATGACAGGCGCCCTCACAGTGGTGGGCGAAGGAATCCAGTCGACCCCCGGGAGCCAGGCTTTGAAGCGAGATCCATTCTCGTTCAAGGTTTGGTTGACAGGAACAGAGCACGCAGAGATGGCCACGATAGAGATTACCCGACCGGCAGCAGGGTGCATGTTTCGGGTCCCGAGTGTTTCAGCAGAGCCATCAGAGCAGCAGTGATTCCTCCCAACTTCAGGTTGGCGACTGGAGTCAGCAAATTCACTGGTGAGTCCAAGCCTGACAATTGGCTTAAGGACTACCGAGTGGCTGTGCAGATTGGTGGTGGCAATGACGAAGTGGCCATGAAGCACCTGCCTCTGATGTTAGAGGGTTCGGCCAGAGCGTGGTTGAATCAGTTAGCACCTGGCAGTATTTACAGTTGGGAAGAGCTTGCCCGAGTGTTTGTCAGAACATTTGAGGGTACATGCAAACGACTAGCAGGGCTAACTGAGCTACAGTCTTGTGTACAGAAGTCGAATGAAACTTTGAGAGATTATATCCAAAGGTGGATCACGTTGCACCACACAGTGGAAAATGTGTCTGATCACCAAGCAGTTTGTGCCTTCAAGGAAGGCGTCAAGTATCGAGAATTGAATCTGAAGTTCGGTCGGACCGGAGATATGTCTCTGAGTCGAATGATGGAAATTGCCACCAAGTATGCTAATGGTGAAGAAGAGGATCGGCTCCGGAGTGGCAAGCACAAAACAGTTGCCCACGAAACCGGGGGAGGGAACTCCAGTCGGAAGCAGAAGCGCAAAGCCAAGCCAGCTGCTCCTGGAGAAACCTTAGCCGTGACTCAAGGAAAGTTCAAGGGGAAGCCCAAAGGGCCATGGAACCCGAAGAAAGTAAAAGATCAAGACGGAAATGATGTGTTGGATTTACCATGCCACATTCACATCAAAAAAGATGAGGAGGGTAATCTCATTTACCCGAAACACACCACTCGACAATGTCGGCTCCTAATCCAGCAGTTCCGAGAGAAACAGCCTAAAGAAAAGGAGAAAGAATCGGACAAAGTTGAGGATAAGGAAGAGGACGATGATGGTTACCTCCAGGTCAATTCCACTTTGATGATTTTCGCTGATGTTGAGAGCAAGAGTCGACTGAAAGTCATCAACAGAGAAGTGAACATGGTCGCTCCGGCGACACCCAGTTATTTAAAGTGGTCCCAGACCGCCATTACATTCGACCAGTCTGATCACCCGACACACATAGCCACCCCTGGGAGGCAAGCGTTGGTGGTCGACCCAGTCGTCGAAGGCACTCGGTTGACTAAGGTTCTGATGGATGGTGGCAGTGGTCTGAACATACTGTATGCGGAGACCTTGAAAGGAATGGGCATTTCGATGTCCAGGCTTAGTGAAAGCAATATGAGTTTCCATGGGGTTATTCCTGGCAAGAAGGCTGAGTCACTCGGCCAGATCGCCCTCGATGTGGTTTTCAGTGATTCCAAGAATTATCGCAAGGAAAAGTTGACGTTTGAAGTCGTCGATTTCCAGAGCGCTTATCATGCTATTCTGGGCAGGCCGGCTTATGCACGTTTCATGGCTCGACCATGTTACGTTTACCTTAAATTGAAGATGCATGGTCCTAAAGGAGTGATTACCATCTCTGGCAATCGGAAGAAGGCAGAAAAGTGCTTCTAGAAGGGCTCAAAGAGCGCCGATGCACAAATGGCAGTTGTGGAATTACACGAGTATCAAAAAAATGCAGATCCGAGTGATTTGTTGCGAGCTAAGAAGCCTGCCACGGATTCAGCGTTTCAGTCGTCTGGTGAAACGAAGCCGATTCATATTCACCCGACCGATCCCAATGCTGCTCCGACTCACATCTCGACAACACTCGACTCCAAATAGGAAGAAGCGCTCATCCAGTTCCTCTGTGAGAACTGGGACATCTTTGCATGGAAACCTTCTCACATGCCAGGTGTTCCCAGGGGGCTGGCTGAGCACCGTTTGCGAGTCGACCCAAAAGTGAGACCGGTCAAAGAACACCTTCGACGGTCCGCGTGCAGAAGAGAAAAGCAATCGGTGAAGAGGTGGCTCGACTCCTAGCAGCTGAGTTTATCCGAGAGATTTACCACTCCGACTGGTTAGCCAATGTTGTCATGGTCCCCAAGAAGGACGACTCACTTCGCATGTGCATTGACTTCAAACATATCAATCGGGCCTGCCCGAAAGGTCACTTTCCTCTCCCCCGCATCGATCAAATTGTCGACTCGACTATAGGGTGTGAGCGCTTGTCCTTTTTGGACGCTTATTCCGGGTATCATCAGATCCGACTGTATGGACCCGATGAGATAAAAACAGCTTTCATCACTCCATTCAGGTGCTTCTGTTATGTCACCATGCCATTTGGTCTGAAGAATGCTGGAGCCACATTCATGAGGACGATTCAGAAGTGTTTACTCACTCAAATCAGTCGGAATGTGGAAGCATACATGGATGACATTGTGGTCAAGTCACGTAAAGGTTCCGACCTGTTGAATGACCTTGCTGAAACCTTTGCCAACCTCAGAAGGTATTGTATCAAGCTTAACCCATCAAAGTGCTCATTCGGAGTTCCGGGCGGAAAATTACTCGGTTTCCTCGTTTCCGAACGAGGGATCGATGCTAACCCAGAGAAAGTTGGTGCCATTCTCCGAATGAAGCGCCCTATGCGTGTGCACGATGTCCAGAAGCTTGCAGGTTGTTTGGCCGCCTTAAGTCGATTCATGTCTCGCCTCGGTGAAAAGGCATTGCCTCTTTACCGACTAATGAAGAAGTCTGATAAGTTCGAGTGGACTCCTGAAGCTGATGCAGCATTTGCAGAGCTCAAAGCCCTGCTTTCCACCCAGCCGGTGCTTGCTGCCCCAATGAGCAAAGAGCCTTTACTGCTTTACATTGCAGCCACTGGACAAGTTGTCAGTACAGTACTTACGGTCGAACGGGAAGAGGAAGGAAAAGCCTATAAAGTTCAGCGCCCAGTATATTATGTTTCTGAAGTTTTGACCCCATCAAAGCAAAGATATCCACATTATCATAAGCTTGTTTATGGGATTTATATGACCACGGATAAGGTTGCACATTATTTCTCTGACCACTCCATTACAGTCGTCAGCGACGCTCCATTATCAGAGATTCTGAACAACAGAGATGCGACTGGTCGAGTGGCAAAGTGGGCGATTAAACTCCTTCCCTTAGATATTAAGTTTGAGGCAAAGAAAGCTATCAAGTCCCAAGCAATAGCAGATTTCCTCGACGAGTGGATCGAACAGCAACTGCCGACTCAAATCCACTCGGAGCACTGGACTATGTTCTTTGATGGTTCCAAGATGCTGAATGGTTCCGGTGCTGGGGTGGTACTGGTATCCCCCCGAGGAGACAAGCTCAGATATGTTCTCCAGATTCACTTTGATTCCTCCAATAACGAAGCGGAATATGAAGCACTTTTGTATGGGTTACGTATGGCCATCTCACTCGGCGTCCGTCGCCTCATGGTCTACGGCGACTCAGATTTGGTAGTCAATCAAGTGATGAAGGAGTGGGACGTCAGAAGCCCAACTATGACTGGTTATTGCAATGCGGTGAGGAAGTTAGAAAAGAAGTTTGAGGGGTTCACTACAAAAAAAAGACACATCCGTGACATTTTGGGCCGAACAGTTTTTTTTCTGTCATACATATGACACTTCTATGACGATAATTGTGACAAAACCCGGTATCATCATAGATGTGGTGGGCTCCTACTTCTATGACAAAAAATCATGACAGAAAATGGGCTTTTCATCCTGGGCGGGCCGGAGACGCAGCTGCATGACATTCTTTGGGCCGTCCATGACGGAAAAAACCGTGGTAGAAGCGAGGGCGAGGAAAATTTTGGGGAGTTCCCGGTTACGGTGGGAGGTCGGGGGCCGAGCAATGCGCGTTTCTCTCGTACACGTACGCGCGTGTGTGCGAGGCGTTGGCTCTAACTGAACCCGAGCGAGGCATTGGGCTCTAACTGAACCCGAGCGATTGCACTGCAGCCTACGCGTTACTGAACCCGAGCGATCAATCGATGGCTGTTAACTGAACCCAATCGAGCGATTCCTTCGCTACTGCTGCTAACTGAAGCCGATCGATGCTGCCTCTGGAT
>NC_057802.1:350280795-350297709 GCF_018294505.1 Triticum aestivum | reverse complement strand
AACAGTGCCCGGTGGGGGTGGATGAACAGGACCCCGTGGTGTTGCCTCTGGATGAACAGGACCCCGATCGATCGAGCCGGTTGGGGCTGGATGAACAGGACCCCATGGAGGGCAGGATGAACAGGACCACCCCGTGGAGGGCAGGATGAACAGGACCACCCCGTGGAGGGCTAGATGAACAGTAGCCCGTGGAGGGGTGGTTGAACAGGAGCCCGTGGAGAGGGCTGGTTGAATAGTAGCCGGTGGAGTAGCGCGTGGTGGAGGCTGGATGAACAGGAGCCCGTGGATGAACAGTCGCAGGTGGAGGCTGGAGGAGATCGACGGTGGATGAACAGTAGCCCGTGGAGGCTGGAGGGGGTCGACGGTGGAGATGAACAGTATCCCGTGGAGTCCCGTTTTGCGGTACGCCACACCCCTCCCAATGAACAGGACCCCCGTTTCGACCGTAGCGCTCCAACACAAGTCCGTTTCCTCCGTTTTGCGGTACGCCACACCCCACCCGATCAACAGGACCCCCATTTCGACCGTAGGAGGTCCGTTTCCTCCGTTTTGCGGTAAGCCAGACCCCTCCCGAGGAACAGGATCCCGTTTCAAACGTGGCCGGCCGAACACAAGGCCGTTTCCTCCGTTCTGCGGTACGCCAGGCCTCGTTTCCATCGGCTGTTCCGTCCAAGCCCTCCCGATGAACACGACGACGCATTCCGTTCCGACCCAGCTGGTTGGCTCCCCATGAACACGACGACAATGATGTTTCTCCGATCCGACCCAGCCATGTACACGAGCCCTGGCCGTACATATGCGCGAGTTCGAGACCCTGCCCGTATGTACGTACGTGGCCGTATTTTCTTTCTTGCACACTGGCCGCTGTACGTACGTGTACATGCTATGTGCGCGCCTCTACTACGACACGTGCGCGCCTCTACATCCACCAGTATATATGTACGTACACGTTCGCGACCAGAATGACAACGCTACGTACGCTTCGACCAGGTGGGTCCCGACTGTCAGGCACTTCCTTGCCTGCGAAGATGTAGCTGGTGGGTCCCAGCAGTCAGGGGAGCGAATCGTTTTTTTGCCCGGACGCACTTCCTTGCGTGCGAAGATGTAGCTGGTGGGTCCCAGCAGTCAGGGGGAAACGGTTTTTTCGCGAAATACAGTGGCCCGTCCGGTGGGTCCCAGCTGTCAGGTGGAGGAATCATTATTTTCCGTGTAATAAGGTGGCACTTCCTTGCTGCGGCCGTGGACCCAGCTGTCAGCCTCTCCATGTACAGTCCACGTCCGATGGAAGTCGTTCCTTAACCACGTTGACCACGCCGCGTCGAGAGCACCAGGGTGGTGGACGACGGCGAGGCCTAGGAAGGGGACGACGGGGAGCCGGGGAAGACGCGGCAGTGGAAGCCCGCGCAGAGAGGAGTACGAGGGTTCACTGGTTCGGCTGCGGTGTGAGGCTGCCATCGCCGCAGGGCCTGGCCAGCGGTGGGAATAGTAGGGGGCGGTGAAGCCTCCGCGGCAGCACAGCCGGCCACGGGAGGCAGGAGCATGCGGCACGACCGGCGCTGCTTTGGGCGGCTGGAGCAAGAAGACCAGAGGTTGAAGAAGCACTACAGCCGTTGGATGGACATCGTACGGTCACTGGAGCTAGAATCGTTCATATTGACTAAAGTTGACAAAGGCCCCCATCCCAGTCAACTTAGTAGGCCCACAAGTCAGCCTCCCACCATGGTGGGTCCCAGCTAGCAGGGGGAGTATTCATTTTTTTGTGCGTAATAAGGAGGCACTTCCTTGCGTGCGAAGATATAGCTGGTGGGTCCGAGCTGTCAGCGGCGGTAACGTTTTTTCCGCGAAATACAGAGGCCCTTTCGGTGGGTCCTTGATGTCAGGTGGAGGAATCATTATTTTGCGCCTAATAAGGAGGCATTTCCTTGCGTGCGGCCGTGGACCCAGCTGTCGGCCTCTCCACGTACAGTCCACTTCAGATGCATGTCGGTCGTTGACCACGTTGACCGGGCCGCGCCGAGAGCACCAGGGCGGTGGACGACGGCGAGGCCTAGGAAGGGAACGACACGGAGGCAGGGAAGACTCGGCAGTTGTTTCCCACACGGAGGGGAGTACGACTGTACGAGGGTTTACTGGTTCGTCTGCCGTCGCCGGAGAATAACAGCAGGTGTCGGTGAGTAGAGGGATGGCTAGGCCAGCGATGGGAGTACGGTGGGGCGGTGAGGCCTGCGCGGCAGCAGAGCCGGCCGCGGGGAGGAGGGAGCAGGCAGTCCCGCCGGCGCTTGTTTGAGCGGCTGGAGCAGGAAGAGCAGAGATTGAAGAAGCACGACGGCCGTTGGATGGCCATCCAACAGTCACTGCTTGTGCGTCAACCTTTTTTTAGGAAAGCCTCAAATCTATGGAAAACAGCATACAACCCATCTGCCATTATTTCTAATAATTTACAGTGCATTTGCTAATTCTGAAGGTTTCTTTTGGAGCCCATATTCTTTTTGTTAGCATTACAGCCCATATTGTGGCCACGGTTAAAAAATTATATGAAATGTTGCATATTTTGGTGCGGTCCGAACTGTTTTTAATCCCGAAATTTCGAGTCACATTCAAACTGATTTTAAAAATAAATGTATATCAATAAAAAATCCAACAAATTGTCCACGCATAAAAATTAATGCAATTTAAAATCTTGAAATGAAAAAAAGAAATTTGAAAGTAATTGCCGGTTCGATGTGTTTTAAAAATGTACAGCCCATTTCTCATTACTGATAGGCCATTTTCTCGTCCAGCCGAATGAAGCTCTCCTCGTCTTGAAAAATTTGCAGCCCAATAGGCCTGCCAACGCGACTTACTTGGCAAATCACAAAAAAACTGGGCTAGCCATTTTCAGAAAGAAAAAAAAACTACTGGGCTTGTCTGTGGTAAACATAAAAGAGAAGGCTGTCTAGACATGCCAGAGTGCCCCGCACAGCCCAGTTGACACCCTGCTTCCGTCTCAAAAACAAATTAGATAAATGCCAAAACAAATATGGCGATTCATAAAAATGCCACTGCAATTTCCAAACTTTGAAAAATGCCACTGCAATTTTTGCAAACTTTGGAAAACGCCACTGCAATTTGCAAACTTTGAAAAACGCCACTCCAGACTTTGAAAAATGCCACTGGGGATGGCATGAAATGGCATTTTTCAAAGTTTGGAAATTGCAATGGCATTTCTTAGAAACACCAGATTTGGAGTGGCATTTATCAAATTAACCCAAAACAAAAATAACTAGGCAAGCTGCTGGGTCCCTGATGTCAGCCGCTCGTTGTGCAACTCTCTCGTTTATTGACTACGTTGACAATGGCATGGGACCCAGATGTCAGAAATCCATTACGAGGAGCCATTTTTTATTGGATTGAAATAAGGAGGCACTTTGCTTGTGTACTGCCATGACCTTGGCGGGTCCCTGCTGTCATCCTCTCCACGTACAATCATCTCCTGGTTGTGTACGCGTCAACTTGGTAGGCCCACAAGTCAGCCTCTAAACCCGTGGAGGACAAATACAACCCATTTAAAAAAATAACAGCCCATTCCATATGTTCAAACAGAAAGTTCAACATTCAGAGCAAAGTAACAGGTCTGATCGACTTATAGAGTACTGAACTTCCACGTTGACAACCATCATAGCCAAGTTAACTATCTACTTCCACTAATACTCTAGTAGCGTACAAGTACTAACTTACTCTTAGCTAACTAGACGATGCCGCCCGCCATCTGCGGTACATGCTAAACGCCGGCACCGGCGTCCTCCGCCTCGCCTCGGACTTGCCAGAGGTGCGATTGGGCGCGTTGCTCGCGCGTGTTGGCCCTTTCCATGCCGGCGTGGTCCACCGAAGCTTCGGCTTCTAAGCGGGAAACCCACTTGACGAGCTGGTAGTAAAAATCGGCGTTGCGAACGCATGCGTGCCCGACAGCCTCCAGGGCTATTTGTCGGGCGCCGGCCTCCATGTAGCCGGCCCACGTGCGGGCGCTCTGCTCGCGACTCAGAGCGTCGGTGCGCTGCTGCTCCATGTCCCCATGGCGGCGCAAATCGGCGATACGCTGCTCATCCGCCAAGCGGTCGCGCTCCAACAACTCCTGCTCCTCCGCCAGGCGGGCGCGCTCCAACAAGTCCTCGATCTCCGCATTGCCATCTAAAGACCGATAGAATACCTCCTCCCTCTATCTGCCTTCTGGTGAAAAACCGAACACTAGTTCCGGCGGTGACCGCCTCCGGCCACGCCTATCGCGGACGGGCGGGGGCATGGCGGACGTGGCGAGAGCAAGGATAAGTGGCGAGCAATGTCGGGCCGGTGGGGGCTTATGAGGATAGGGCGAGTTGGGTCACGGTGCCACCATAGAAGGCCGAGAAACAGTACTTATAAGCGGAAGGTAGCGCGACGGTCATCGGAATTCAATGCATTATGAAGCAGGCATGGCTTAGTGTGCCAGCTTGCCGTGGAAAACTAGGGAAACTGAAATTCTGACTGTGCCGTCCCGTCCCGTCCGTGCTGGGTCGCACGCCGGCCTTACGGTCAAACGAGTGCACTCGAATCATCTCCCTCCTTGTCAATAATGATTCCACGGATTTAAAAGGCCCGCAACAATTAAAGCGCATCTTTTTTCGCATCAGTTAGCTGCCTTAATTACGGCCGGCTGCATGCGGGCACTCAAAATCGCTCGCAGCCAGTACGCAGAGCAGCATGCAACGAGTCGCAGCCGAGGGCATTAATTGACGAACTTTAGCTGGGAGATAAGGGCATTTGCGAACGTTTTTGCTAGCAGTTTCTTCAGATTCGCATGGCATTTTCTTCAGAGCAGCTTGTCAGTTTCTTCAGAGGTAGGCATTTCTATTCAAAAAACTGCCACTTCGGATCTTGCGTCGCAACTAAAACAGCCAGGAGCGCATTAGTAGGCTAGCTAGTGATCGATCGGTAACTTGTAAACACTGAGCGAACAGATATAAGGAACTGTTAATGCATCTCAATGATTCACAGATCATATACAAATATGTAGCTCCAAAAGCAAAGATCAGCCACAACGTAAACCAACTAGTACGATTCCCATACATAAGATCAACATGTTAATGCATCTCAATGATTCACAGATCATATAAAAATATGTAGCTCCAAAAGCAAAGATCTAGAAAAAACATATGTTCTTCCTACTAACATGGATGCTTCTCTTGGCCAACATTCAGTACAGACTGAATGACACATTTGTTTGTGAAGTCTACAATTCCTCTTGCAAACGTAAGTGGTTTCACCAACAGCTGGAACCATGGGAATGAACCACACATGATGGTGGAACATCCACTGCAATATGATTTGGTCTTCTCTTGATCACATGGCGAGACTATTTTCGGAATACAAACTTTAACTTAGGCAAAATGATGCCCACTGCATAATCAGACCAAAGCAATGAAGCACCTAGTGTTGGCCAGAAAATTGCTATCCCAACCTTGATAATCGATCAAACATAAAAACTTGATCGAACAAATCAAGAGAACAGACGGAGGAGGAGGTGCCACTCTTAACCTTTCCTCTTATCTTCATAATTTTTTGTGCAGTTTAACCAAAATAAAATGACATCAGTGCCTTGGCATTTTGGTGGCACTGTACAAAAAAATTAACTTATCTCATGAAAGTGAGGTATGTAATCTATAAGCATTAACGGTGCAAAAATCTGAAGGTAGTAACAAGTTTCATCGTTGGTATACTGGCTGTGTATCATCATTAGAATGCCTTAGTTGAAAAATCTTTAATACATCCACAATCAACAGCTAACCCTGAAATAATCCAGTGACATTAAATGACATTGCTTAAATTTATCGGTGGCATTAGACTGAGTGCGACATTAGTTAAATGTGGCATCACTTTAGCAGTAGCATTGCTTGACTTGACTGCTGGCGTTATACTAACAGCAAAAAAGTTAGACTAAGAGCATGCGAGGCCCATTCGGACAGTGGGCGCACCAGTACGATGTACCTCCACGGACGCATAGAGTGGTGAGGGAGGTATGGTTGCCCAGAGCAACAAATATCCAGGCAGCATATGTGGATTATGTCCCATTTTTGTTATGTTTAGCCACCTTTTTCCTATGTGAGGACAACAAACCGATCAACCTGGTCATGCTCTATTGCGTTGTCATGCCTTTCTACCCTTCTTCAACCAAGAGACACAAGACTCGTTCCTTAGCTACTGATTTTCCCCTTCTCAACCTAGATGCGGGTTCGATGCCTACTCTCTTGGACAGTACAGTCTCCCTTCCTTTCCTTATTCAACCCAGACATGGATTAGTCTGCATGAAGTTGGGTTTCCTTTAGTAGTGAAATTAAGGTTTTCGTCCGCGTGACCAGCAGAGCAGAGGATAGCAAATTGGGAAGATGGTGGAGTGGAAAAAGATCCACATGCAGCGACATGGCAGATGGGGCAATAGAACAAGGGTATGGTTCAAAAAGAGGTAGCATACCTGAGGGTTGGCGGGCGCTAGGTCTGAGAGGACGGCCTTGTCGTCAGTGCGTGACCTCGCTCGCCGACGACGAGTGCGTCAACACTGCACATCCTTTTCTTCCCCGGTGGATCTGTGACCACCGGTGAGGAGGGAGAGAGAGGCCATCTTTTTTAGATCTGGAGAGAGGGTGATAGTGTGAGAAGCAAGTGGGCAGCCCTTAGCAAGAAAGCTCTGAAGCTCCAGCCTATATATCTTTTTTATACTACTAGTACTAGAGGTGGAGTAGTGGTAGAGTAGTTTATATTTTCTCTGCAAACAGTACTAGTTAGTCGTGCTTCAAAACTGAACGGCACGCCATTAAAAAAATGAAGTCGAGAAATAATGCGGCACCTCGGGCCAACGCGGCCAGATCGCATTTTGCACGAGAAATTACACACGATGTTTCGTTGACATGTGGTCCCGTTCCAACATGTCAGTGAGATGACGGCGAGTCCTTTTGTACAATTTCCGAAAGGACGTGTAGGCCGGGGCGCCTGTTTGTGTACCGTGGCAAACTGGCAACCGTCCACCGACTCTTCGCCTTTCCCTCTCGATTTGGAACTGCCGTCGCACGCTCTTCCTCCCTCCTCCATTTGCCTTCACCCTTCCTTCTACCATTGTTCGATCGTCTTCTCCATGGAGGGAACAAGCCGGAAACGACCCCGTTATTCTTGCCCCGATCTGAAAGATGACGTGGTGGGGGAACTCATTGATCGGTGCGACGTCATCACCTCGGCTAGCATGGCAGGTTCGTTCAAGCCCATTCTCGACTCAACTAATAACATCATTACAAGGAACCCAAGGGTCCTGGAGCAGTTTGATCTCCCTTATCTTCTTCTCTATAAGCCTGTTCGCATGGGCGCGGACGACGGAGGCCTCGCCTTGTGCAAGTTGATGCCGCTTGATAATGATACGTGTGATGTCAAGATGCCATCACTTAAGGGTAAGTCCTGGGCAGGCACAAATGGAGATTGGGTTCTTTATATTGGGTACAATTGCGACTGGGAACTTGTGAATGTGTACACTCGTCAGCGGATTCCACTTCCAAAAATCTCCGAGTGCCCTGAGGTTGAGCACATAGATGATCTACGTACGTTCAAATACGATCATGGTGACTGTCGTCTACTGAAGATAGCAATTTGTCGAGTTCCCAACCGCTCTTGGAATTACAAGAACTATCAAGTTGTTGCTATCGTCGACAAGCTTGTTGCCGTCCTTCATGGTTCGACTGGATGGATATTGCTCAAAAATCAATTTCTGTACACGGATGTGTACTGTGATGCAATTGAATATGAGGATCTTGTGTTTGCTGCCACCACTCGTGGCACTGTTTTTGCATGGGATCCTCATAGTTTCGGTACGTTTGTCTTCCACCATAATTATAATTGTTTCATCCACATGCATGCGGGTTAGCAAGTTTCCCTTTACTAATTAACCTTCTTCTTGTGTTTCCAAGGTCCTGTGAACATTCCACCACCTATACTTGAAAAAATTTATAAGCAAGGGGGAGATGACGATGGTGATGATCACGAGCATGAGGAGGAGCAGAACTTATATACTCAGTGGCGCCTGGCAACTAATTCCGATGGATCACCTCTTCTTGTCTGTATACAGTGCACTGAGATTGTTACTACTGAGGGGGCACGTATTGTCTCCCATGGTCGCCCTCTCCAGACCTATTCCAACGCCCATTGCAGGGTATTCGGGATGGATACTAGTGTGCTAGCATCAACACCTTCTCCCTGGTACAATATTGATAGTCTTGGAGAAAACTCGCTCTTCCTTGGACCAAACTATCCAATGATGGTTAAAGGCGATCCAGCTGCTGTTGACACAACGTTACTACCATTTATGAGAAGCAACTGTATCTATACCTCGGACATTTCGGTGGTTCCCTACCCTAGTCCTAATATATGCCGCTTCAGCCTGGATGATCAGTCCCGCGTTGCTCTCGATATTGACAATAGCTGGCCCCTCCCAGAGCATCTATGGTTCAAAGCAAGTGTTTCCAACGCCGAGGATTGGTTGAGTTGAAGTTCATTTCATTGCTTGTTATTTGTTGTGTGATGAAAACTTTAGTATTTGCTAGAATGTTTTGTTGGAAATAATCTATAATCCAACATGTATCCTCGTTGTCGTTGTGTGTTGATGACTTGTTGTATTTAATGAATGGTACATTTCAGTTGCGAATGCATGTCATAGACTCAATTTATGAATGGTTTTCGAGTCACTTCTTGGAGTGTGAGTACCGTAGTAGTATAGCCAGCATCCGGTTAGTATATGAAGTTGCCACATCACATAGAGACAACCTAATATTGGAGTATGCTAGCCCTCCACCGGCGTGCCGCTTCAAATGGCGGAGGAAGTGAGAGGTCCCGTCACCTTGTGTCCAGATCTGAGATGCCATGTGTACCAGATGAATGACTCCAAGTTCGACCACCGTGATGTTAGGTGCGAGCCCAGGAACACTGTTGGAGAGACCCCCCTCATAATTTTCCTACATTGGTCGTTTGATTCATAGGATAGAATGCTATAGGATTTTTTTCCTATGTAATCATCTTTTAATTGGCAATCTAGCATCCACTCCAACTTTTGTTTCACTTCCTTTGTTCCTACGAAGAGAGTACTTGCTCTAAATGATGTGCCGCTGCAAGAGCCGCCTATATTTATTAACCATGCTCTAAAAAGGTGGACCAGCTTTGGCTATAGTAGTACTGTACTAGGTTAGTAGGTGACCTTGCGCTTGGCTCTTCTCCTCTTCCAGAAGTCGAACAATAATGATGGTACTACAGTAGTACTTCTGGCAATCTAACACCAAATGAACTGCTGCACGTCCACCGCTTGTAACCGAAAGTTTCTCCTCGTGCTGCGAGCCACCGCGCACACGTTGGCGAGGGAGAAGGCGTAGTAAGCAAGCTTCTCGTCGTTCTGTGAGTTGACGGGACACATCAAAGTTATTTATTAGTACTCTCTTCAAAAAGGGCCGACCATGTCCATGGCTACCATCCCGTGCTTTGTCATTGAGTACGTGCACTATTCACATATCTTTTTTTCATCATTGATTTTTTGGTACATGGAAATACATCACCAAAATTTTGACTAGAAAAGCAAGACCAAAGAAAACAAGAACCACAAGAATACATTTTAGAAGATATCCAACTTCCATAACTGCTCTTGTAAGTTGGATTAGTGCCTTCTCGATGCATTCATTGTTGATCTGCGGAGGCTCGATCTTGCGTGCTTCTTTCTTCTTCGAGTGTAAAGAAGTAGACGTGTCTAGCCTCTATTCTATCAACAAGTGCACTAGTCTCATCTCTAGCCTCTATGCTAGCTAAAAGTGCTAGAACATCTACTAAATTGTGCTCTATCAATATATCATTGTACTCTTCTTCCCAATACCAAAACTTGCATCCATTCTACACAATAAAATTTTAAGTTAGAACAACTAGTCTAATTCGAGAGCACAACCGAAGATTTGGTCGAGTTCTTCCTCCTTTTGCCGACACGTGGGACATCCAGCATCCAGGTCGTGTCATGCAAGAAAATAGAGTGGTAGGTGAAGCCACGTGATGTGCATCTTGGGTTAAACTATAAATAGAATCTTACTACTCTTGAGTAACTCCAAAAGCGGCCACCGAAGATCTTTATTGGATTTGTTTTTCATCACCAGCACGTCGAGGTGAAAGATGTGCAGGTTCAGTGGGTCCTCTTGCGTTTTCACTGACATGTGGGACCGCATATGAGCAAACAGACGATGGGCTCCGCGCGTCTGTGGCTGGCTGAGAAGAGAGATAGAGGAGGGCCGAGCACAGACTCCAGGAAATTTGTTCTACGTACCCGATATAGTGGAGTAACCAGCACCTCGATATAGTGGGGTGGCATGGGCCATAACTAGCATTCATGTCTAGCAGTACGGCACATGCCACCCACACGAGTCCCATCCGACACCAATTTTCTTGGAGTCCGTGCTAGCTACAGCCATCTCTTGTCCCTCCTGTTTTCTCAGCCATCGCGCGGTGGGCGGGGTGGGGGTTTGCCGGGAACCGGCTCCTCTGCCGTGCAGTGGGCATGGCAGGGATGCTACAGTGTCCCAGGCAGGGTAAAAACAGAAGGCACGGCAGTGTGCACTGTAACCGAATACTGTTTTCCCGCACTAGCGGGATGCACTATTCTCGTCCTGTAGCATGCGCACTGTTTATGTACTATAGCAAAGTGATCTGAGCTGTT
The DNA here is from genome assembly GCF_018294505.1 of Triticum aestivum. Classification (NCBI taxonomy): domain Eukaryota; kingdom Viridiplantae; phylum Streptophyta; class Magnoliopsida; order Poales; family Poaceae; genus Triticum; species Triticum aestivum. Next base: position 350,286,977 of record NC_057802.1, on the reverse strand, counting down.
TATACTACATCTGACAGCTGATAGATGCCCAAAGGCAGGCTCCTGTAGCATCCCTACCGTGCTCACTGGACGGTAGAGGAGCCGGTTCCGGTTTGCCGATAGTCGGTTTGCTCAACTGCGGTCCCACTTTTAAGTGAAAATGCAACACAGCACGCATTCCCCCTTGAGCGGCGTGCCGGACAAACCGTGTGGGGATGCGATGCGAACACGGCAGGCTTTTCCTTTTGAACTTGTAACTTGTAAAATTTGGTTCTGCTCCATGGGGCGACCGATAGATAGAAATAACGATTTTCCCTAGAGTAATGAGAAGTTTGGTTCTGGCACGGTTGATGCATGGAGTACGTAGGAAAATTATGAAGTTGATGCAAAAGGTAAGATAATTACTAGTAGTACCATATACTACTACATGGATTTGACGGAAAGATAAAGATACATACGGATCCATCAACGACATCCTCACGCCCTAGTGCACCGGGTCACCAACCGACGTGTGAGGAGCAGCGGCGTTGGCGGCAAGCTCAACGTGCTTCTAAACAATGCCGTCCAAGGTTGCCCTGCGGTCCAAGAAGGCCAGCGTCCTATCGTCCTCCTCTTGCATGTAGTAGTCCTTGTGGATGATTTGCGCGTAGACGTGGGTGATTATGTCGATGGTGTCTTGCTGCGCCAGGCGCTGCGCGGCGAGCACGACGGCGGGCAGTCGCAGGGCCACCAGTGCGTCGAAGAGGTTGTCACCATGGAGGTTGTTGAGGGTGGCAGGCATCGCAGAGCCTGGGCGCGTGGGCTGGAGGCATACGTCAAGGTCATCCGCGAGCTTCTTGACGACGGTGAACTTGTCGAGGAAGCCGACAAGGACCTCATCGAACAAGGAGACGAAGCTATCGTCCAAGCGGCCCCTCGCCCTGGCGGCCTGAAGCACTACCTGGTGACATTCCTTGGTGCCAGGATGCAGGCCGGCATCGTGCACCATCTGGCACAGCCGGCTGATGCTCGCGCTCATCGCCTCCATGGGTCTAGCTTCTAGTCAACTGATCTTGCGATTGGAGTGATCACTCTTGCCCTTAGGTGCGTAGGTGCGTAGGATTTCGTAGATTGGACTGGCAGGAGCCTTTATATGAGAAGTGCAGACTGCGTTCAATTCACGTGCGTGTTGGCCATCTACTCCTCGCCCCTCTACTGCACCTGCCTTTGGCTGTATGACAGGTTGGCCAGCCACCCGTTGGACCCACGTGTCATACACCCAAAGGCAGGTGCAGTAAGAAGACGGCGAGTCCTTTTGTACAATTTCCGAAAGGACGTGTAGGCCGGGGCGCCTCTTCGTGTACCGTGGCAAACTGGCAACCGTCCACCGACTCTTCGCCTTTCCCTCTCGATTTGGAACTGCTGTCGCACGGTTGATCGTATTTGAACGTACGTAGATCATCTGTGTGCTCAACCTCAGGGCACTCTACACCGTCGAGGCGTAGACGTGGATGTGCAGGTCGACGGTTTCTTGCATGGCGAGGCGCTGCGCGGCGAGCATGGCCTCGAGGTGCACATTCTTCGTCGCGACCTCCGGCACCTGTAGGGCCACCAGGCCTTGAAAGAGTTCGTCACCATGGAGGCCGATGAGGGTGGCAGGCAATGAGGAGCCTGGGCGCGCGGGCTGGAGCAGTACGGCAAGGTCGTCCGCGTGCTTCTTGACGGCGGTGAACTTGCGGATGGAGTTGACCATCATGTCGTCCATGCGAGAGGCGAAGCCGGTGTCGGCGAGGGCTACGATGCCTGCGGTCGCCAGCACCGTCTGAAAACGCTGTGCGGTGCGGGGCCGCAGGCCGGCGCCTTGGATGATTTGGCACAGCCGACTGCCGCTCGCGTCCATCGCCTCCATAGGTGCTTGTGGCTTCTGGTCACTTGATCTTGGATTGGAGTGAGCAGTGTTGCGCAGAGACTTGGGAGTAGATGGATTGGAGTGGTGGGGCGCCTTTATTATATGAGAGTCCAAACTCTGTTGCATTCACATCGTGCTGGCTCTATTCTACTTCTCCAATTAATTCTCTCTGCATGTAATTGAGGATGCATCATTGACCGTTCAACGTCTCCGGAACCGCTACCCTCTCCCTCCTTGGCATTCAAGCACCTATGGACCCATCAACGACGAGGTGCCTATGGTGACTTCGTAAATTTCAAGATGATAGTGACGTGCGTGGGTGCGTTCATAGGGGTGAGTGTATGCACGTGTATATGAGCGCTTGCGTCTGTACTGTGTAAAAAAACGTAAATGCGTGTCAAAAAGAGACTAGTCAGTATACTCAATATTGTGCACCTCAGAGAGGAAAACGATAGAACTAGTACGTATTTATTTACGGTGCAGATTCACTCATTTTGCTCCATATGTACTCCGTCTCGGTGTAGTCTAGTCACTTGTTGAAATCTCTAGAAGGGCAAATACTCCTTTCTGGTTTACAGGGCTATACTAGCAAGTAGTTGTACGTACTAGTACAATAGTGGGCTCACATAGCAATTTTGTCGCATGCAAGAGCCTGGCTATATGCGTGCTCCAATGTTCGCAACTGCAACGTTCGGTTTGCGCTTGGCTCTTCGCCTCTTCGAGAAGACGAACAATGATGTTACTACTGCTTCTACAGTGTCGAATCCACTGCTGCATGTCCGTTCACCGCGAGCGGGACGGATAGCTTGTTGTAGAAGTACTACTAAGCAAAAGCCTGTCCTCGTTTGCGAGCAACTGCGCGCATGGGTGAGGGAGAAGGCGTGTTGTAAAATCAAGCTTCTCCTCATTGTACGAGTTGATGCGGCACATCATAGCACTGGCCCCACATGCTTGCCTCTAAACTTGGCTGAAAGACCCGCAGTGTACAATATATATGCTGCAACCTCTAACATTTACCCACCACAAATTAAAATATATATGTGGCCGTATGCATCGTTCTGATGCAGAGGCCAGGGAGCCCCCCCTTTTCGAAAAAAACAAACTAAAATATATATTCCTGTCTTGACTAGATGAGCGTGCAAACTACAATCACCAGGGTGTCAGGTAGGGCCAGAAGACTATTTTTTTTTAAAAAAACTTCGAGACTGCCACATAGCATGGAGCCGATCCCAACGATTTTAAGCTTACAGGCACGGTACACGCTATCCTAGACTACTCTACACATGAAACTGCCACACGAGCGTCCGGGCTACGCTTGGCTCTTCGCCTCTTCGGGAAGTCGAACAATGATGGAGTACTACTGCACTGGAGGAGTACTACAGTATGCTTCTGGCCATCTGACACCGATTGAACTGCTGCATGTCCACCGCGTGCGGGAGGGAGAGCATGTAGCGAAAGCTTCTCCTAGTCTTGCCAGCCACCACGCTCATGGGCGAGGGAGGGACGCTCCTGCCTTTGCGTGTATGACAGGTAGGCCCGACAGGTGTGTGGCCAACCTGTCCTACAGCCAAAGGCAGGTGCAGTTAAGTCCGCGAGGGAGAGGATAATCAAACTTCTCGTTGATGTACGAGTTGACGCGACACATCAAAGCACTACACTCGATATATTTCAATAATTTGCGTTTACCGATGCATTAATTACAACGCATGCATGCATGCCGTGATTCTCCTTTTGATACTTGCATGTGTTGATTTAATGCACCTTGAAGTAATATAAAATATGTGACGGTAAAGCTTTGTAATACCCCGGCCCAAGTCGAGAGATGGTTGTGCACGAGGAGGGCGAGATCATGCAGACCGAACAGGACCCGACGATGGAGCTCTCTAAGGTCTCGATGGACCTCACCGTGCTCCACTGCCCCTTGTGCCTCCGCCCCTTGATGCCTCCAGTGTATGAGGTTCGAATACACCTCGTCCGTTCGGCCGATTGAGCAAGGTGCATGTTTCTTGATTGATGTATTGTTCGATTGATTTCTGCAGTGCAAGGGAGGGCACCTGGCCTGCGCGGACTGCCGCATCCATATATATTCATCAGTCTTGCTATAAGTCGCAGTAGATGCTATATAGGTCTGTCGGATCTTACATCAAGATCCGTGTTTTCAGATTTTCTTTTTTCTCTCTTAAATCTCAGTCGAGTGAGACATAGCCACGCCATTAAACAGAGGCTCGGGTGCCATTAATGGAGACCTTGGGAGAGAGGTGGACGGGCAGATGGAGGTCAAAGGGCTCTCCCCCGATAAGCACGCGCAGGGGTCTGATCGCACGCCTCTCGTACTCAAATAGCTACCCTGCACGGCGCCTCCTAGCTAATAAAAAATGGGGACACATGGCGGCACGTAAATGGTACTAGTAAGTAGAACGCCCACGGTTTCAATAATACTTGTGTTTCCGATTGTAACGTGACAGCACTTGTTCCAAAATGACTTTGTTGATTGTTAATGTGTGCGCCTTCCCAAATCGGACTGCAAATTTACCACAACATGTTGGTGCCATGTCATTGCACCAAGCCAAGTTTCATTATTTTCATGCGTGTTTTGGATTTACAGGAATTAAAAAACTAAGTTTCTCAATGTTTCCAACCCAGCCACGACGCCCAGAATTTTGAATTTCATTCCCATTTCTTGCATGGAACCTAGAAATTTACCCGAGGACACACATGTGATTTTTCAACCAACTTTGGTGCACTGGAACATGTGCTTGTATTTCAAATTTGAATTATGCACATAAAGGTGACACGTTCCCTCCTAGAACCACGAACCTTCTTGAGAGAAGCTCCGAGTTGCAAGAAGCTTATACCAAAATTTGTTCCTATTCGGCCAATTTTTTTACCACGGCATGGTACTACCATCACATGACACCATGCCAAGTTTCATGATTTTAAAACCAAGTTTCTCAATGTTCTCAACCGGGCCACGATGCCCAGATGTTTGAATTTTATTCTCATTTTTTGCATGGGACCTACTCCCTCCTTCCATCTATATAGGGCCTAATGTGTTTTTCAAGACAACCTTTGACTATTGACAAGATTAATAGCACATGAGATGTATACTATGAAAATTATATTATTGGAAGCTCCTTTGACATACAAATTTGAAGGTATGCTTTGTGTAAGTTGCATGTCATATATTATTGCTCTAACGTTTGGTCAAAGTTAGCCTCGAAAAACGCCTTAGGACCTATATAGATGGAAGGAGGGAGTAGAAATTCACCCGAGGACACAAATGTGATTTTTCAACCAACTTTGGTGCACGGGAGCATGTGCTTGTAGTTCAAATTTGAATTATGCACATTAAATGACCAAAAACTCAATTAATGTGTAAATAAGGCCAAACGAAGCCGGAATAATTCCAAAATTTAACAGGGCACTCATGTAGTTCTATGTTGCCTTTGTAAATAAACTCAAGGGGGACAACATATATCGTTTCGCACTCAAAGGTGGCACGTTCCCTCTTAGAACCACGAGCCTTCTTGAGAGAAGCTTCAGTTTGCAAGAAGCTTATACCAAAATCTGTTCCTATTCAGCCAATTTTTTTACCACAACATGGTAGTACCATGACATGACATCCATGCCAAGTTTCACGATTTTCAGACGTGTTTTGGATTTACAATAATTTTAAAACCAAGTTTCTCAATGTTCTCGGCCGAGCCACGATGCCCAGATGTTTTAATTTTATTCTCATTTCTTGCATGGGACCTAGAAATTCACCCGAGGACACAAATGTGATTTTTCAACAAACTTTAGTGCACGAGAGCATGTGCTTGTAGTTCAAATTTGACTTATGCACATTAAAAGTCCAGAAACTCAATTAATGTATTAAGGGAGATCGATCGACATCCATGCATATGTGCAGGAGAGGAATAAGGTTGGGAGAGAGACAGAGCTAGAGTGTTGGAGGGGATGGTAGTGGAGTTGCTTCTAACAAATGGTGGGATAGGCTCGCTAGACAAACGGAGGGCACGCCCGCAATATCAATAAGAGAGGAGATGGCTGCTTGTTGTCTGTGCACGTGCGTGTGAGAGACGGGTCAGGAGGCATGCACGAATGATGAGGGGGGACGATGTGGCTGTGGTAAGCAGAGGTAACTACATAGGAAGATCAATCGCCCTTTGTTAGAGAAAGGAGAGACATAACTTGTGAGGTACGTCGATCGATGGGGGGGGGTAGTTAAAGTCGATCTAGGTATATGTTGGGAGATGGATCGGTATACATGCATGTGTGTGTTAGAAGCAAATGAGGCACGAGGAGAAGGATAGAG